>NW_017307794.1:121363-187274 GCF_000935625.1 Nanorana parkeri
TTGGGCACCAGGGCTGTAACCCTATGCTGGCATTTAATATAATTTGGGGAACCTATCCTCTTAACTGCTATACTCTTGCAGCACAATTGTAAAGAGGAATTGCATTACTTATGTTAAAGGAGAACTATGGGGTCAGTGTTTTTCCCCATAGTTCTCCTTAGGGTAACGGGAGGACACAAACTAGCGTCCTCCCGTTACCCTAAGCTCAGTATACCGCGAGCTACAGCTCACGGTATACTGAAACGTCGCAGCCGGAGCGGATCCCGGCGTAGATGACGGGATCCGCCCAGCTGCGTGACTGACAGCTGGCTCTGCCTATCTAGGTTCCGCCAGTCAGCGCTGGCAGATCGGAGCGGGGAGAGGGGAATCCAGCCCTCCCCCTGTCACGGCAGAGAGCCGTGACAGGATCGAGAGGTGAGCGAACCTGGTATGTGTTCGCTCACCTCCCGATCTACTGAGCCGACCTGTGACAGTCTCATTGTCACAGGTCGGCTAGAACTATGAGGTGAGTGGAAATCACTCATCTCATAGTTCTCCTTTAATGTTAGATAGAAGGTCTGTTTTTTTCAAATCATTTTTCGAATGGCAAGACACATCAGAGAGCAGATCTTTAAAATCCCTGGTCATACCTTCTGTCAAGCAAAGAATGTACATTCACAAATAGGCACTTACAACCCATGTTATTATCTGACCTGTAGAAACTATTCTACGGTGGCTCACCAGTGGTGACTTTCATGCCCAGCCTCAGACTTTATGCATTATGCAACAGAAATCAATAAATACACTAGAGGATCACTCTACTGACATGCTCTTATGACCTATGCTTTGTGTCAGGAATAACCACCATTAATTCTCATTATTATGTCTTTCCAGCAATTATGTGCACACTGTATACAATATATTGCAGCTGCTGAATCTAAAAAGGCGGGGCTTGTTTACACCAGATGCGGACAAGAGCGTTTTTTGTCCGCACTTGAAATGCAAAGTGCATCCTTATGTATTCTTATGCTCACACCAGGGCAGTCAGTTCCGCTGCCGGAGAAAATGCTGCATGCCCTATTTTTTTCTGCTGTGGAATGCACCACAATGCATGTAAATTCATCAAAAGGCATGCAAACGCTCTATCATGCACTGGACCATACCTGAAAGCCCATTTTAAGCTAAAAAAATGCATCAAAAAGTGTCACGCACTGCACTGCATATGCAGAAACGCATCCAGATCTGGTCCGGATCTAGTGTGAACAAGCCCTAAGGCCCGGTTCACACCTTGGCGTTCTGTAGCGCATTCGTACGCTCTGCAAAACGCTCAAACACCGAAATCCCATTGTTTCCTATGGGTATGGTTCACACCTGCGCGTATTTCATATAGGTAGTATCCAGGTAGCCCCGCGAATCGCGGTAGAACGCGCGGCAAATGCGCATATTCGATACGCCTAGGTGTGAACCCAGCGTAAGGGGCTTTAGGTGAGCTAGGAGTATATGGGTAGTCAGTAGTATTTATATAAACTGTGATACTACTGAATGGGATGTTACTGTTATCAGAGTCTTAGTATATATATTGTATACGCATAATATACAGTTAGCCCTCATTCTTCTCATTACGCTTAAGAACGTCAAGCCTATCCAAAAACAAAGATATTGCAGCTTGCCCGGCCCTTGCTGAGGTGGCTGCATTAGTTTATTTTCACCTGGTGATCATGCACATAACACTTCCTGTGCCAGGTTGGACTTTACACATGCCCGCCTTTGTTCATCTCCATTGCATGCTGGATTGATGGGACTAGTGGTTTACATAATAAAGATAGGGATGTTTGTGCTTTCTCTTCAGCTCTCAGGAAGCATCAAGGACACTGCATTTCTGACAAGGTCAACTGATATTTTATGTAGTTGCTGAAAATGTTCTTAGCCTGAAAACGAATGCAGCCATTACATCCAGGAATTGGTGAGCTGCAATAAATTACATTTTTGGGGGATTTAGGTATACATTTAGTACAGTACCCCAAAAGTCAATAATGGCCATCTAATATTTCCTATTTATTTTGGCTGTGTTACTGCACCTAATAAGGGACTAAACTCTGCAATCTGTGCCCAAAGAAAAAGCATGCAGAAGTCAAAGGACAAGTAACTAATATTGCCTATGGTCTCCTGACAGCTGATCTTTCCCTATTACTGAAGTACCACGCCTTGTTCTGCACTGTCTCTGTGTGGAGGTGGCAATCTTGGCTTTTCTTTATCATGTCAGAGCCTCCAGCAAGAAGAACAATTAGCAGAACAGTAATGACATCACCAAATCTCACTATAAATCTCCTGAGACTAGCAGTTAGAAGCAGCAGTGTCTGGGATCTCAAACAGCAGATATACAACTATGAGGCACACTCGCATAAAAGGAGGTAACCTGCGATTTTTAAGGAGGATTTCCAGACAAAATTTAATTTTTTGGTACAACCGACATTTCTAGATTTTCCTTACAACATATGAATTCGTCACATTCAATTCAGGCCCGCTATAAAGTGTCATGAGTCTTTATTGAGTAAGACTGATATTGTCTTCTAACAATGCCATAGAAACCTGGCAAAAACTCTTCCGCACTCTTTTCTAGGAAAACGATTGAGCTGGAGTTAGGCTTTAAACAGTGAAATGTTTGAGTCTTTCCTTCTAATAAAAGATCTGAATGCAGCACGGGTGGATAAATATTCATAACTCATAGATGTGTAGAAATAAATGTACTATTTAACTGCCGGACTTGTTTACCGGGCACTCAACTTTGCACTCATACTTCCGAACATTGTATTGGTTATTTTTAATATAAGGGAAAGGTAGCGGTGAAACAAGCCACGGTTGGTTTAAGTAGTCTATCTTCCAGTTTAATTTGTCCTGATCCACAAGACTGCTGGGGTATCCCAAGGGTGTAGTCATTGCCAAATATTCTGTGCTAAGAGGTCCTTGCACAGTTCTGGAGCACCTTCCGTGGTTTGGAATCCATCCTTTCTTAGGATTCTGTGGTGAGGACCAGTGATGTCACCATCGTCTACACAAAGTGCCTAGAAGCTGTGGTGTGTGCATCCTCTTATCAGTTTTACATGGTGGGGGATGAATGGGGCCTGCAAGATAAGTGGACCTTGCATTTGAAAAGATAAGCCATTTATTTAGTACTTAAAAAGAATATAGACAAAAAAAAACACATTGTGAAACCACATTGAGAGACGCAGGAAGAAAGAGGTTACTCCACCTACACCCCTTCACATGACAGAGTGTAATGTTGTGGGCTGCAGACAGAACACCCTGTGTAATATACTAGGAAACGTGGGACCATTGTCTGAACCATTTCACTCTGTACACTGTACTGTACATGCCATACTCTAAACTACCCATTCCATATATTTTGCTGTAATTAACTTACTCCGTACTGCTCCACTCTGCACACTGCTGTAGGTGACATACTTCGAACAGCCCCACTCAGCACACTATGCTGTATGTGACATACCGTGTTTCCCCGAAAGTAAGACCTACTCCCGAAAGTAAGACCTAGCGCTATCTTCAGAGATTTCTGTAATATAAGACCTACCCCGAAAATAAGACCTAGTTCGGTGGTAGGTCTTATATTACAGAGATCCGCTAGCTTACTTTCGGGGTAGCTGCACATAAACTGAATTTTGAATCTAAAACTTCGAACAGCCCTACTCTGCACATTGTGCAGTTTGTGACATACTTTGAATAGCCACACTCTGCTGTACGTGACATATTTTGGCCTGCCTAGGTCTGTGTGCTGTAATCTACATGACATACTCCGTGTGGCTCCACTGAATGCTCTGCTGTATGTTATACACTCCATACTGCTAATAGTCAGAGCACTGTCATAAAGAAGGTATTTGTACCAGAAGTTCATACCCACTTGGATTTTTAGACTCCACCCTGTTCAATGAATAGGTAGACTATTACTAGTAGGAACTGGAAAGGGCAATCAGATGTGCAGCCACTTCCACAGACATGAGCAGTCCCCAAAATGGGCTGGAATGGGAAACTGTCTAATCTAATCTCTATTGGGCATTTTAATGTAGAGAAACAATGACAGCACAGTACAGACAGGGTTAATTATGGTAAACATAACTTCTCAGCCCCCTCCTTAACATTACCTCGCAGGGGAAAGGGAGTTTTCAGCAAGTAAAATGAAAGCTGCAATGTTCAAATATTTTGAAGTTATGCTGTGTGAATGGGAACATATAACAAATATGAAGTAGGTGTTGTCCCAAATTAGCCTCAAAAGTGGAAATACCCTTTAAGTGTTTCTCAAGCCGAAAACCTTTTTTTTCTAGTGTTGTATAGATTGAAGAAGGATTAGAATGCATCTTTGATTTTTACTGTATCTGGAGCTCTGTTAGAGTGCTTTGCCCTTACTTCCTATCGAGCTGACAACAGTTTCACCAAACAAAAAATGAGGGGAAATCAGAAATATGGACACAGAGAAAAATACAAATCTAAAATTGGCTTTAGCCTTCTCCTGCTCTACTAGAAAAGCATCCTTATTTTTTTCTATGTTGCAGTTGGGGGTTATCCCTCGCTTCCTTTCTGGTGAAATATAGCCAGCAGTACAGGTAGGGAGGGTAAATCTAAAACTGAGATTTTGGCTGGATATACACTTTAAAATACAATACCTGGATCAAAGATGGGTTAGGGCAAAGGTAGCATCTTTGCCTCAACTCCCCCCACCCCCACGCATTTGACATTGATAAGGATTGCAATGGGCACAGAGAAGCCAACCTATCTACATTGTCTGTACTGCCATAACCCACCCCGTCAGATACCATTTGCTTATAATTGTATACACGCTTATAAGTATTTGACCAACTGCGCTATGCCCCTAAATTACTGCAGCAGCATGAGGAAACATCAGTCACTGGAAAATATTTGCGTGCTTTGGAGAGATGAATTAAGTTAGGATTTTGACTTGTGGACTTCACAAACATTATATGAGTAGGCAGTTCTGACAAAAGGTCTGGCAGACGATATTCAGCCTACGTCTGGCTCTAGTATCTATTTGCTGGCAATACACAGGCAGATCTTTAACTGGGAAAGAAAGATTCATAAATAACCATCCATTCTCAGAATAATCGCAAAACGCATAACGCATTTACAGATGGTAAAAGGTGTGTGCGCATGTATGTATAATGTATGTGTGTGTGTGTGTGTGTGTGTGTGTGTGTGTGTGTGTGTGTGTGTGTATATATATATATATATCTAGAGAGAGAGAAATATATATATACATACATATATATATATACATACAGTACTGTGCAAAAGTTTTAGGCACTTATGAAAAATGCTGTAAAGATGCCGGGGATGCTTTCAGAAATAATAACGTTACTAGTTTTATTTATGAATAAGCAAACTACAAAGTGCATAAAACAGAGAGGAGAAACCTAAATCAAATCAATATTTGGTACGTCTACCCTTTTCCTTCTAAAGAGCATCAACTCTTCCAGGTATACACTTTGTGACATATAGAGCTTTCTTTTATTGGTATTTAATAACGACTCTTTTTCTATTTTAAAAAAATATGAGAACAATGAAAAGCTTTGTTATAAAGCATAGCATATAAAAATTCTAGGACAGTATGTAAACCCCTGAAATTGCCCTTTTTAGAAAATAGACGCCCCAGGGTCTGATGTTTTGCCACAATGTTTGGGAAATAAAGAAACATGCCGGCATTGAGGGGTTAAAACATGAAGCTTGGTAATGGTACACTAGATACAATAAATGTACACTTAAGCTCTTACAAGCAGGGCCCTCCTAACCCTGTTGTATCGAAATTGTATTGTAACTGTACTCTCCCTTCATTTTGTAAAACGCTGCACAAACAATTGGTGCTATAAAAATCCTATATAATAATAATAATACACAGAGGGAGGTGGAGGGGAAGGGGTTAATGTATAGGTTACATATAGTGGGAGGATGGCAATGAAGGGGTTAATGTACACCTTTATCGTATCACCTTTATGTATCCATCAGCGCAGGATAAGGGAGCTGATGGAGTTGCTGTACAGGTCATTGCAGAGGCGGAATGGAGCTGATATATCCAAAAGAGGAGAGAGGGTGAAAGGGTTAACAATTGTAATAAAGTTGTATTATTAATTGCTGCTGCAACTTGTTTTCATCAGGAACTAATAATTGAATGATTCATTAATTCCTTTACTCTCTCCTGCCGCTGTTGTAATAGGAAGAGGAAGGGCTTGGCAATGTAAACATTCCATGTGATCGCTGTGATAACCAGTCACAGTATTTACAAGGCACAGAGTTGATCTGATCACCTCTGCGTCTATAGCCCATGCTCTCCACTATCTAATGACATAGGCACTCACAGGAGGACCTAAAGGTACTGTATGTCCTTCCCGAAACAACCGCTCCACCTACTAGCTGTTTATGTACAGTGGCCAGTAGGAAAGAAGTAAAAGGAGAATTTTGCGCAGAATAAAACTTAACCCTTGCAGTGGGGCTACCCCTGCCCTGCAAGGATAAACTACTGAATTTGGTCTAGGGTCTAAAATAAAATAGATATACTCGCCTGATCCTCGATCATGCCTGGATGCTAGCCTGTACCCCACAGCCTCTTCTCCCCTGGGCTCCGGCGGCCTAATGACTCATGAGTCATCACGTCTAATACAGTGTATTAGATGTGAGGACACTGAGCGACTTTCCCTCACCGGAGTGTAGGGAGGAGAGAGGTGAGCAGTCTCTGCTGTTAGATCGCGGCATGGGTGAATATATTATCTTTATTGGGTCCCCTAGAGAAAAACGAGCCGTTAGCCCTTGCAGTGCTGGGGTAGCCCCACTGCAAGGGTTCATTTTTTATTTAACTTTATCGCGACCGAGGACCTAAATAGTACGTCATTGGCAGCATGGCCCTGTAAAGACTCTGTTTACCTTTGTAAAGCCGACTGCCGGCTCATCACTTCCATATATTGTGTATTGCATCACTTCCGGTCCCTGAGCTGTCATTGCTCGGCTCTTGCGATCTGCACTTCGATAGCTTATTTAAAGTGGAAAGGTGACACTAGGGGTCTTTTGGACCTCCAATATCACCTAAAGAGGACCTGTCACCATCACTTGTAAGCCCCCCTATGTGATAGCAATTCAAGCACAATAAATAAATAAATAAAATAATATAGAGTAAAATAAATGTTAAAAAAATGTTTAGAGTCCCCCCCCCCCCAAGTCGCGATCATTCACGCAAACACTTGGAGTGTGCCTACGTGGGGTATCACCAGGCACGCCAGAGTGAGAGCAATAATTCTATTGCCAATATTTACACGTTTCTCTAAACTGATGACCTGTAGGGGCTTTTAAAGCTTAGTCTACGGACTTTTTAGGGTACTGAATTTTGTCGATGTTTCACAGACGCATACAGTTTTTAACCTGGGCATGTTGGGTATCTTTTTACTCGTTGTAACCTCATCTTTTTATATTTGACAAAAACAATGCGTATTTTATTGTGTTTTGGGGCACTAAAATTAACTTAATTGCATTCTTCACAAAATTTTTGGTTTGATCAAGAGTTGCGTCAATATCGCGCAACATAAAAATGTGCAAATGCCACCATTTTTTTCTACAGGGTGTTGGCTTTTAGAAAAAGTATAACTTTTTGGGAGTTTGAAGTAATTTTCAGGCCTAAAATGTGTATTATATTATGTGTGCAAAAAACTGAAATAAGGCCTTGGCAGCGAAAGGGTCCTTACGGGAATAAACAGTTATGTCGAACCAGTGGCGGAACTACCAGGGTTGCAGGTGCGACTGGGCCCTGGAGTTCCGCCACTTAGAAGGGGCCCAGGACAGGAGGACGGGGCCCCTAGTAACCGCTGATTACCAGGATATTTAATATCCCAGTAACCGCTAATATCAGTACCGGGGTCTCTTCCTCCTGTCCTGGGCCCTTCGTGCTTCACCGTGCACCCCTCACCTTGTTCCAGCCGGGCGCAGCGTAAAGTATGATCGAGCAAGCGCAGCAGCCAATGAGTGGAAAACGGGGCTATTCCCGCCCCCTCATCACACAGAGCGGCTGCCGACCATAGAGCTGCCTGTGTGCTATCAAAAGCTCCAACTCCCTGGGTATGAAAAGCCTGCTGCGGACATGAAGGGAGAGATATAGAGAGCAGAGAATATGAAGGGGACATGTGAGAGGAGATTGTGGGGTCAGGGAGCTGAAAGCTGGGGACGTGAAGGGGGAGATGGGGGGAAGCCGGAGACATGGAAGAGGAGAGTGTGAGGTCAGGTAGAGGAGAGCTGGGGTAATGAAGGAGGAGGTAATGGGGACATGAAGGGGGAGATAATGGGGAGCTGGAGACATGGAAGAGGAGAGTGTTTTTTGTTTTTTTTGTCTAAATTTTTTTAAACAATGTATCTAATTGCTTTGCTTTTTTTGTGTGTGGGGGGGGGAACCTTCATGGATTCTTGCACCAGGGCCCTGAGGTCACTAGTTACTCCTCTGTGTCGAACAGATGTTATTGCTCAACAAGATAACATGTAGGTTAAAATACAAATAGATCAAACAGAATCATCAGTGTAGGAAGAATAACTGGGTGAGGAAATGTCCTACTAATAAGCTGAGGTCACTGAATATAGTTCATTGTACAAAATCTTGCACATGGCAAGACAGAGCATAGCAACAAGCAGGGTGATTTTACTGCATCAACAAGGTCACCCATAGGCAGAAATGTCAAGGTAAAAAGGAAATGTAGGGCTTTTTTTACACCACAATGCATATTAAAGTGATGGACCGGTACCGGTCCGTGGATCAAATGGTACCGGGCCGCCCAAGGAACATTAAATTATTTCCATTTTATTTACTGTGGTGTATTTCACTCGGGTTTGTCCGACTTTCCAGGATGAGAGGTTAATCGGGAGCTGAGAGACGTCACCTAAAGCTGCACCAATACCACGTATGCGCAAAATATCGTGATATCAGGGCGGTTTTAGGTGATGTCTGGAGCTGAGCGGCTGCAAGCGGCAGTGGCGTTATAGCTTTGGTAAAGAGAAGGTGTGTATCGCTCTTCTCTCTGTTCACCGGTACTTTCTCATGTTTAACAGTGCTCGGTGTACGTGTATATTGTGTTTGCTCAAATGTAACCCACAAATTAGCAAAAATGAGTACGAAACAGACGTCGTTAGAAAGTTTCCTTGGGAAAAAGAAAAGGCCCAGTGAAGAGACAGAAGAAGGGCCTTCAACATCAAAGAAACATGTAACTTTTAACAGACAATACCATGAGTCCTACTTGAAATATGGATTTATCGGGACAGGTGATTCCAATCTAAAATATAAACAATCAACGTCCCCCCCTCAGCGGGCCGCGGTAAAATTATCAAACGTTGACCGGTCCGCGGCGATAAAAAGGTTGGGGAGCACTGCACTAGACTGAGAAGTCCACATGTGAAATATTGGCCCTCCTAACCATCTTGTTTTGAATTGTACTTTAACTGTAATGTCTTCCTCATATTGTAAAGCGCTACTAAAATGCTATATAAATCCTGTACAAAATTAATAATAATAATTTGACTATTACAGAACAGAAGGCAGTGTGTTTGTGGGGGCCTAGAGAGCAGTACAAGGATGAGCGTCTGCAAGCAACAGTGAAGCCTGACTGAGATTTTTTGCAGATTTTGGGCAGCATTTCTATACATGGAGTTGGCTCAGAATTATTGGCCTTCCCAATGCAGATATTTTTCCATCATGCAATACCGTCAGCGAGGCATCTGATATTAAATACTGATACCGCCACTTTAAAATTTTAACCTGAAGCTGGCACTGTAAATGGGCACCGGTTCACAGGAAGGCTGTCGAGGTCCCCAGCAAGCAGGGGACCTTGGCAGCCTTCCTGTAAAATGTGACACCTGTTTACAGCGCTGGCCGCACATCTCCTCCTCCTTCCTGAGATCCCGAACAGCCCATCATAGAACCTGCACAGCCCACCATAGACCCTGCACAGTCCATCATAGACCCTGCACAGCCTCCTGAGACCCCACACAGCCTCCTGAGACCCCGCACAGCCCTCCTGAGACTCCTGACAGCTACCTGAGACCCTGCATAGCCCCCCTGAGCTTCTCCGCTGGAGACATTAGGCCAACACCCCGGAGCAGCACACAGTAGGTAGCTTTATATTATTCTGCATTGCTGGAATTTCTAGTCCTCCATAGTCAGTTGCCATTCAGCATTGCTGTATAATGTATTGCTGGAATTTGTAGTCCTCTATAGCTGATGGTATTCTGCATTGCTGTATAATGTATTGCAGGGATTTGTAGTCCTCTATAACTGATGGTATTATTCTGCATTGCTGTATAATGTATTGCTGGGATTTTTAGTCCTCTATAACTGATGGTATTATTCTGCATTGCTGTATAATGTGTTGCTGGAATTTGTAGTCCTCTATAGCTGGTGCCATTCTGCATTGTTGTATAATATATTGCTGAGATTTGTAGTCCCTCTACAGCTTGGACTCAGTGGCAGAACTACCAGGGTCACAGCGTTTGCAGCTGGGACTGGGCCCTGGAACTTCACCAGTAAATCCGCCCTTGATTATAAAGCTCCAAATTATTATTATTATTTAGGCTCAGTATTATGAAGGTCCAAATTATTAATATGTAGTCTCAGGATTAAGAAGTTCCAAATTATTAATATGTAGTCTCAGGATTAAGAAGTTCCAAATTATTAATATGTAGGCTCAGGATTAGGAAGTTCCACGTTATTATTATATAGGCTCAGGATTAGGAAGGTCCAAGTTATTACTATGTAGGCTCAGGATTATAAAGTTTAAAATTCTGTATTATTTAGTATTAAAGCGGTCTGAATTATTATTATGTAGGCTCAATATTATGAATTGGGACAAAAATACACGAAAAGGTGTAATCTGCATGTATGTTCAGCTGTCTATATCTCTGGATTTACTGATTGTTTTGAGAAGCAGTTTTCACAGAAGGTGATATCTACTGATGCAATATTTATTCATACACCAAGGTTTGTGGCCAGTTTGCTTTGATGGAAGAGTGAAAGGTGAGATGAGGCTTTATCCAGCACATCATACCTTTCAAATGTAGAATCCACATTTAATTAATATGAAGGGTTTATGGTCATTTTATAGCAAGACAATTTTATGTTGGGTATATATGTATGCATTTTTGAATGATACTTCATTGTGATGACCATATAGATTGAAAACAATTCAGCAGATATCAGATAATGACAGACGCAGCTTCTATTTTATTTTTTCCCCTTTACCCTCGTGTTGTATGGTTGCTATGGTCAACCATATGGTCAAACACAATGGCCAGTGCCACAACCCACCTCCCACCCTGCTGTGCTATACAATCCAAAGCAAGCTGACAGATATTTGCCTTTGATTATGTAAGTCTAATGTAGCCATCCACAATGTTTAAGCAACGCTGTGAAAAAAGCCCGGGCCTAAGGATAAAATAATATATCTACAGATATGGTCAAAATAAACAAGGCAGAGTTTTTAGATGCAAAATGCAACTTTTGTGCAGTCCTTCCTCCTTAGTGTTCCTATTATTCCTATTCATCCCTTGTTTTGTCGTCATTCATTACTTCCCTGGCTATTGTGTGAAGTCAATCCCCCTTCCCCCTCCTTGTGGGCTGCTTCTTTTATTTTCGAATAACGAATCCCACTGGAAAACATTAAAGATGCATTACATTACGGTATTCAACAAAGCTACCTTCTGTCTCTTACTTTGCACACGTGGATTGTTGGGCTTCTGCAGCACACAGTGCAAAGGAACAAAGTGTGAAGGGTGCAGTAACTGAACTAACTAATCGAACAATCAGAATGTCCACTTAAAATCTATAAATAGACAATATATAAAATATTATAATATTTATTTAAGGTATGTATATAGCGCTGACAGTTTACGCAGCACTTTACATAGTGTACATTCACATTATCCCTTACTTTCACATCGTCCCTTACTTACAATCCAACGTCCCATATCACATGCATACATATGAGGGCCAACTTAGAGAGGAACCAATTAACCATCTAGCATGTCTTTGGAGTGTGGGAGGAAACCGGAGTACCAGGAGGAAACAGCAAGCACAGAGAGAACATGCATACTCCATGCAGATAGTGACCTGGCCAGGATTAAAACCAGGGACCCCCCATTACCTTTTATTGAGACTTTTGGGTAGATAGACTGCAGGGTATTGGGTCACACGGCTTGTAAAACATTGTTTGATGTTTAGTATACACCTAAAAAAATTGACTGGATCTCCCAAAGCTGGGAGCTGGAATGGGGAGAAGAGGAGAGTGCCGATTTCCGGGTGAGCAGGGATCAGGTAAGTAAAACAGTTTTTTCCTGTCTTCTAGACAAGCAGTTACCCGTGCAGTAAGGGGGCAGCCCCACTGCTAGGGAAAACATTTACAGGGTTATTCACAAAAGGATGAAGAGTTTGGAGAATGAAGGAGCAAGGAACAATCTAGGACAACATAGCGGAGCTGGAAGGTGAGCTGAACTGAAGACTTTTTCCAAATCAGCTATGTTGTCCTAGATTGTTCACTTCTCCTGCCTGCTCAAAACTTTTCACCCTTCAGTGAATAACCCTGTAAATTTACCTAGAGTTGGGCTTCAAATAAAAACCTGCCCAGCATTAAGTAGCACACATACCAAACATGTTTATTGTGTTTAGTTTGAAAACAGTCTGATAATGACCCCACCCCAGTATAAAGCCATTTGACAAATGTGAAGACGGGCTCCATTCTACTGTGTATTATTACCCTTTTGCACATTATGAAGGGTGACTTGCAAACCTCCATCTGGTACATGTAATAATGCGTGAGAGTTTTGTTTTCTTCGAATCTGAGAAATCAAGCTCCAAGGCGGAAGCATATCATTCTGTCCTCATGGCCTACCTATTAAACACAGTCACTGTGCACTAGGTTTAATGAAAAGTGTATGAGCCAACTTTTGACTCAGAGTAAATATAATGTCACACGTTGAACTCTAAGTCACGTATAAGCTGCCAGGCACATCTCCCACATGCCTGGCCTGCACTTGCTGTTGCCAAATGACAGCTGGTATAGGTTGGCTAAGTTAAAAAAAAAATTATTCCTAGAACATGTCTATCATACTGGAATCCTTAAAGCTGAAGTTTATCATTTTTTATTTGGGGGGGATACAGCACCAAACAGTTTAGGTGAGCGTAGCCTATTTCATTCGAGTGTGCACACAAAAGTACAAACACATACATATATATATCATACATAGACCTGAGGCATCCCGGATTCCCATCTCTTTAACTGCCCCCTACCGCTTCCAGCAATAATGAAGCAGGGAGCCTGGTGGGCATCAGAACATTTGATGATGCCTTTATTGAGTCATCCAGTTTCCTTTGAAAGCCCTTAAACATTTTTTGCAGACCGACTACTTGAATGGATTGTCAGATGTATTAAACAGGATTCATTTATGCCTAGCACGTCACAATATGTATGATTTTTCCCGAATGGAAATCACATTCATGGTTAGACTTTTGTTCATTCAATTAAAAAACAAGAAAGGATTTCCATGCTGTTCCTTTGGTTTTCCTTGTCACTACAGTCAAAAACAATCATCTAGTAGACCCCATTCGTAGGAACGTTCTAAAAAACTAAAATGTTTGTACCAAGTTCTACTGGTGTGTGGCCCACTTCAGTTTATGGCTGAATGAATCGCGTTTTTATGTTTTTATTAGCATTTTCCAAGTCCCATACGCTTGATATATTTGCTCACATGGGGGCTCTTAACATTCTAGCAATACTGGTGGTACAACATTTTACAGAAGATGAAGAAGTAAATGTCCACAAAAGAGGAGCGTGTATGCAGTACCGACATTCCTCGCTTTACGGCTTACCTGTTTTGCGAGCACTCGCACTTACGACCAGCCCTCCAACCTTACGTGCGGGAACGTGGCAGTGCGAGGTCTCGCCGGCGGAAGTGCTGTACTCCGTTCTCCGCTGCGGGTCTCGGTAAGTATTTGATTGCCTGATTTACAGTACACTGTTCAGTACTGTACATCTGCAACACTATACAGTACTGTATACAGTTTCTCGCTTAACCACCAATTCGTTTAACTACCTGGACATAGGAACGGAACTCGGTCGTTAAGTAAGGAATACCTGTATACTCCAGGCAAATAAAGTCTTTCTACATGTTTTGCTACAAGGGGATCAGGTCAAGCTGTCTTCCATCACAAGCTTACTCTCTAGGTAAACATGGAAGGGGGGTATTTTTTTAACTTGTTTACATACCTGCTAGTTAACAACTGCTACTGTTATCCTCTTTCACCTTGAGCCATACCCAGGTCAGCTTGAAAAAACAAACATGTTTAATGATGGAATTTAAACAAACAGAATCATTGTAAATAGAGGGGAGGAATATTCATAACATGAAAAATATCATAAAGATATAAAATGGTTGGCTTTAACATTCAGTACCTATGCAAAAAGTACCTAATAATTATTCCGGCTTTTACTTTGTTTCTTAAAGATGATCTATGGTCTAAAGATAAATCTGCATTTTTTTATTGAACTTCCATAACTTTTATCCCACTCCTAATATCCATATTGATCTAGACCAGTGGTTCTCAACCTGTGTAACCTCAGGACCCACATTTGTCCTTGGTCATTAAGTCGCGACCCAAGTCGCACTGCAATGGAACGCACGGCATTAGGGCACTGGGCGTACGCACTGAGGGTGGGAGGTGCGGTTGGCGTACCATTCAAATGAATCGCAGCACAACACACCTCCCACACCAGAATGCGCTGTAGGTGACAGTGCGTAAATCGCACGGTACTATGAGATTAATGCACTGTACTAGTGTGAAGGGCCCTCAAAAACACTGACATAAATACACAACCACAGACACAATCTCACACACTTACAGACATTCTAACGCACACATACACACTGCAAAAATGTTTTTTTGGGGTTTCTTTTTAAGATCCACCCAGTCTCCCTACCTTATGAGAACTGGAGTGGATCCTTAGCCTGGGGTCCAGTGTTGGCTGCTGTGCTGTGACGGAGATCCATTCATATGTGCATTGCTTGTACAGCTCCCTTGTGCGCCCTGTAGAGGTGCCAGAATGTGATGTCACTCCACTCCTGGCACCTCTACTGGACACTTGTGGGAGGTGTAATCAATGCATGTATGGATGGAGCTCCCTCGCGGCCATAGCCCCATCCCATCCCACCTCAATCTGACACTCGGTGACTGGCAGCATATTTTGAATGGCTGCTTGGTGCGAGAACTGGCAGTGCTGCGCTAGGGAGAAGCAGAGGAGCCCCTCACCTAGAAAAGTGGAAGGCATGCTGCAACCCACTGAACACGGGGTCGTGACCCACTTTTGGGTCGCGACCCACCAGTTGAGAACCAAGGATCTAGATCAGGGGTGGCAAACTCAAATTCATCGGGGGCCGCATTAGCAGTACGGTTACCCTCAAAGGGCCGGTTGCATAGGACTCTGCTGAAATCCCAACTTGGCAAAACAGGGGTGTGGAAATTTTGGAAAAAACTACTTGCCCGGCGCCCGGAACTACATGTCCCGGGCGTCGGGCGATACGAATTCCACACCCCTGCAAAATGAGGTGGCTGCTGTGCGGGCCACATTACAAGGTCCGGCGGGCCGGATTCGGCCCGCGGGCCTTGTGTTTGCCACCCCTGATCTAGATGCTTATAAACTTACTTATTGAAGACGCCCATAGGCTATACTTCCCCAATGTATTATTTTCATTTAGCACTGTGAATATGTACTTCTTGGTGTCACCACTCTCACGGAGTCTGCCTTCTGAAAAAACTCAATGTCTGAACAATGTGACGTCATCATTGCTTGCTGGAAGCAATGCATGATGGGATATGTAATCTTGAGAAATGGAGCTTACATCACATCAAGCATCAGGGAAAGAGGCACAAAGCACACTGGGAGTCCAGGAAGTTGATGAAAGTGATGGGCAGACGGAAGGCATCACTCATTACATAAATGGGATTTTTTTCAAGTAAGCTTTGATTACATTATGAAAAACAACTCTACTATGTATTCCTATTACAGTGCTGATGTTATAATAGGACAGTATATGCTGGGACTTTACAACTCCTTTAAGCATACATGTCAATATGTTTGAGTTGGAATTCTTTACTCTGTGTAATCTCCACTTTACACTGAGTGGTTTCTGTCAACAAGTAAAGTTGTTTACACATGGTCTTAGGCTGGCCATACACAATGATAGGATGCAGTCACTGTTCAGCTGACATTTGTTAGGGTAAATAGGTTGTTAGGATTGTGAGTGGCGTGCCACAGGGCTCTGTCTTAAGGTACCCATACACCTTCCAATGATTGTTCCATTTTTTTCATGCCATCATCGAACCGTTGTTCGATTTCCACACAACTGCCCCATCATGCACAGACTAATGTGGATTCCAATTATCGCTCTTTAACAATATTGACAGAATTTCATCAATCGCATGTGCAGTGTTGATGTTGCGATTTTTTTCATACGAAAACACCACAAATCCATCGATTTTCGTACGATTCGGAAAAAAATTTCCAGCCTCACCCTTTGAGAAAATTGGGCCAGGAGTACAGTAATTGTGATTCATATTTTTAGTTCCACAATAGCTGGAGGGCTGGAGTTTGCCCACACCTGTAGTAGACCACAGACTTAGCAATAGCATGCAATGGTAGGCAGCAGCAAATAAGGCCAGCATACTACTATCATGCATAAAAAGGGTACTTACTCCAGAGAAAAAATCCTTAATTCTACTGAGCAGGCCTCATCTTAAGTATGTGCTTTAGTTTTGCTAACTGATCCATCGGACAGATGTCCATGAACTGGAGAGAGGGAAACAAAATTAATAAGGGGGATGGAGGACCTAACCTTGAGGAAAGATTACAAAAATTGTACTTATTGACTGTGGAGAAGAGGCATTTAAGAGGGAATGATTGCAATGTACAAACTGCTTAATGGTGATGGTAAAATCATTCATAAACTGTGTACTCTGAGGTCCCTAAAGAAGACAAGAGGCCACCACCTAAGACTGGAGTAAAAGAGGTTTAATCTCAAACTGCAAAGGAGATTCTTTACTGAGCAGTACAATTGTGGAACTCCCTTCCCCAGGTAGTGGTATCAGCTGAGACTATAGCCACATTAAAAAAAAATTCTAGATGACTTCCTCAATACAATATACAGGGGTATGGGAATACCTAGCCACCTAAATATTCCCACAGACACATACATTGGTTGAACTATATAAGCCAGTGTCTTCATTCAGCCTTAAAGCAGTACTAAACTCTCAGACTTGTTTTCAATAATGCATCCATATCAAACACATATACAGTACATTGCCCAGCAATGATATATTTTTTACCCAAGCACTTATAGTCATCACGTTTCCAAACAGCTAGCTTCAACTCTCTCAGCTCTACCTCCCTTAACTTCCTGTTCAGTACAAGATCACAAGAGACAGAGGAGACTGCAGTGCCTGTTTATCTACTAGCTTGGAGAAGCAAGGACGAGCAGGGAGCAGAGGGCTGACTTTCACTACTGTTCCTGTATGTTTGCGGAGACACACACTGCTTACTAGCACACACAAGGGTGGTTCCATAGGACCCTGCAAGGGAGAGGAGCCATCCTAAAACAGGATATCAGGACCAGTGCTTAGGGAACCAGCTGATTCTACAGAAAACTAAAACTTTTAAAGATCAAAAAGCAGCATCTATTGTAAGTGATTACATCAGCATTTAAAACAGCTTAAAAACCTTTTGACTTTAATATCACTTTAACAACTATGTAACGATGTAAAAATGAATTCCTTGGTATAAGCAAGTTTGATGCTATAGCTCCTTTAAGAAGCCTTCTGTCCTGGGTGCAATACTGTGTCACATTACAAGCTTGATAACTAGGACATAGCATCTTGTGTGAAGGCTTCCAGCAGAGCACTGCCACTTTATTGATCCATTTCAGTCTCCAAGAGAATGATTCAGCAATCAATGAACTCACATAATTAAAACAGCATTTTCATGTTTGGGGGGGGAGAGCGGCGTTGCTGCTTTGCCTAGGGCAGCACCAAAGTTAAATACACCGCTGGTCCCAACCAATCAGGAAGCTAGGTGGCGAGTCATTACACAGCGCCCGGCTTCCTGATGGAGCATGTCGCCGGCTGCCCGGCCAATCAGGAGGCTGGGCAGCATGTAATGACTTGCTGCCCAGCTTCCTGATACCAGAGGCTCAGGTATCAGGTTAGGCATCTGGAGCATTTGGGCGAGAACAGTAATGGCATCGAATTGGCTGCCATCAATGTCATTGTGTATTCTGACAGCAACAGGTGGATAGCGTCAGAATACCTGTCCGCAAATTGAACAAGAAAAAATATAACAGTGTATGGCCAGCTGTAGATTGTAAGTTCCTTGAGGGCAGGGACGGATTTGAATGTATACAGTCATATCAGTCCCTGCCCTCAAGGAGCTTACAATCTAAAGCTAGCCACAATAATTTTTTTATTTACGGGGTTGTCTACCTTAGTACATGGCGTGTAAAAACATGTAGCGTGTTTTTAGTATTAAGGTGAAATTCTTGACACATGGGATGTGGAATGTAAGCAGAATATTCTTGCTGAGCGTTGCAAAATGTATGTAGACCACAGTGTTCACACATATTAATTATGAACTTCCATTGCTTTGACCTTAGAGATTGTCTGAGACGCATTGACAAAGCTGTGAATGTATGTGATATATAATATATCCGCCTGTGTATTGTGAGCAAATTTGTATTGTTTTCCTAAAAAAAAAAGAGTGGTAATGGGGTGTGTTCAGCCCTTCATAATGCACTAGCATGTACGTTTAGGTGATTGCTTAAAAAATTATAATTTGGTGAATGGATTACACTTGTGCATCCAAATTCTATCTGAGGTCTATGGCAGCTTTATCTGGAAGTTGGATTTCATATCCTCCCATGTTCTTGGTGAAGGTGTAGCTATACAGTATGCTATATATACACACTGGTCATTGGCTACCAGAATCTGCACTGTGTACAAGGACAAGCATCAACATGTCCAAAATTATATTTTCGGGGTCTTCAGTAAACAGGCTTCTATTTGCATCACATGAAAGGGACACGTTTTCACATGAATACGATCAAGTGCGGCTCATTTACATTCAAGGGTCGATTTACATTGTAATGTTGGCCATACACAGACCGATCTTTCATTGATTACAATGACAATATATGTCAATAGTTGTCCACATTTTTCTGAAAGACCAAACATCTTCAAAGTGATCAATTAGCATTAGAGCTCGTTCACGTGTTTGCAGCATGTGTTTTTAAAGATAAATTATGAATATAGACCCCTGAGGGTCACAACAGCGGGGGCATGTTGTTTGTAACTCGCACTGTGTTTTTGACACACGTTGTGAAGTGATTTTTAACCCTTCTTTTAGATTTTTTTTTTTAAATTAGAATCTACCCTATTAACATGCATGTTGCGACCTTCTCATTGCGGGAAAATGAAAAACACATTTCAGATTTTTTTTTTCCATTGCACACCAACTTGATATGCACTGAAATCATAGAACATAAGGCACATTGTCTTGTTCTTGCATTGAGCATCACTGCTCGACACAGCCCAGTGCCGCCGATGAGAACGAGCATCTGGCCCCATGCACACCAGGGTGACAGCGTTTCAGCTGTTTTTGCGCTTTTTTTTCTGTGGTTTTGCACAGTTTTTATGCACATATTACAGGCGTTTTCTGTTCATATGTCAGCGCGTTTTTGAAGCTTGTTTTCAGTTGTACAATAAGAAGCAGGCTCAGCTGCTGAAACACACATACAAAACACAGAGAATCGCGCTGATCAGTGCATTTGCATTGAAGTCTATGGAGCAAAACGAGCTGATCAGACAAAAGAAGCTCAGGGACTATTTCAAGCGACAGGCATATATGTACGCGTGATTCTGTGCATTTGCGTGAACGGCCCCCATAGGAATGTATGGGATTTTATTTGCATGCGTTTCAGCATGGAAAAATCCACGTGATGAAACTGTACTGGTGTGAATGGGGGCTCTTAGATCGTACTAGACTGGACCAGCCTTTCTCAACCAGAGTGCTGCAGCATGGAAAGGGGTCTCCTGATCAGAAGGGGGATTTCTGATGCAAAAGTTGGCTACTGATATGAAGGAGGGCTCTGATGTGAAGGAGGGGAACGCCATGTCTTTTTTCAGTTCTTTTTTTTTGTGGTTGGGTTCTCTCTTAAAATCCATACCAGATACCTATGGGTTTAGTATAGATTTTGGGGGGAAACCACAATTCATTTAAATCTTTTACATTTTAGGCTGCAGTGGCTTGAAAGTTTGCATATTTTTAAAGGGTGCAGAGAGTGAAAAAAGGTTGAGAAACTCTGGACTAGATAGCTGTCATGCATGCAGGATGTGGCCGCTCAACGACCATTATTTTGATAATTAGGTGGACTTGCATGTCTGGGTCTATGGAGAAGGGAGCCTGAGCACTGCAGGTGCCAGCATGTCACTGTGGAAAACAATAGCGATTGACAATAATGATCAAGGCTTCCTCTCAGCAGGTTCTGCTATGAGAAGAGGCCAACAGATGTATGAACACTCGTCACTTTGACCATAAATGGCTGGATCAGGTGAATGTTCTCTGATGCCTGTATGTGCCTTAACAGCCATGATTTGTTCTACACTAAAGCAACACAGTTGAGCACAGCACCATGCCCCTATATCAAGTCATCTGTGTTAATCTCATTACCATGTGATAAGAATACCAGAGAATCCAAAAGTTGTCAATCGCACCTTTTTGCATTGATAGTCTGCTATATCTATACAGATATCTACTGGAAGGTAATTATGGTACTGCAGGTAGTGTGTGCATGTAGTTAAATACAATAGCTGCTCTTTGGATTTCCCAGCAGGGAACTTGCACTGGAAACCATCTGTCATTAAACGTCAAGGAGACAAAGGAAGATCCCAATAAAACGATGAGTTTAAGGGATACATACAGGGATCTCCGCTGTATGTCAAAGTAAAGGGCACAGATGGCGGGGGGGATTAAGGTGCATGATCTCTAAGGTCAGGTGAATGTTAGGGATATAATTGTACATCGCAGTATGACTTTTGATAACTGTACAGAAAGCTGCGTCTGCAAATATCAGTGCAGGTTGGACTGTAATTATATCTAACTTTCCAATTAAGGATGGTAAGAGAAGCACGCTGATTTTATGGTGGATCAGCGGGAAAGCCCCAGATCGCCCATTATACTAATGATTTGTTTGAAGCTGTGGTTAGATTTGCTACCTGGTCTTAGTAATAAGGTTTCATAACAGGCATGCAGACCCTAGTGGATGTGATTTTTTTTTTCCTTCCTTCATTTTATTCAGGTATGCCTATGGATCAGCTCAGGTTTGGTGCAAATCCAAACTCATGCAAACCCAGAAAATAGGTGTGCGTGCATGCCCAATCAACTGCAGACAGGGCATTCCCAACCTCACAGCCGCAAGTAAACAAAGGGATTGGATGCTATTATGTCATGTGGCCATATAAGGTCAATGATGTCACCAGCATACCATCCCTTTGTTTACATGCAGCTGCTGGGTGGGGAATGCTGCAAATGATTGGGTGTGCATGGATGTCTAACTTCCAGATTTGCATCACAGCCAAGCTAATCCCTAGTGTCCAGAATTCAGCTTTTCTAGGGAGCTCTCACTGCTGATTGGGGACACACTTCTTAATCTAGCTTCACTACTGTGGCTTGTCGACCTGGAACAAGCATGCTGCCAGTGAAGACTGCAAAGTCTGAATCTTGTCTTGCATGCTTGTTCTGGGTAAGTATCTTACTAACAAGAAAAATACAACAAGAATTCCCCAACATTAGCAATTACCGCACAAATATATTAGGGCAGGGATAGGCAACGTTGGCACTCTAGCTGTAATGAAACTACAAATCCCATCATGCCTGTGCTGTCGAAGTCTTGCAATGCCTGTAATGCATATAGTTCCACAACAGCTGGAGTGCCGAGGTTGCCCACCCCTGTATTAGGGTAAAGACCCTATAAATGTGCCTTTTTTTATTCCATGCCTTTCCTAATCCTTGGTTTATTAAAGTTAAATCATATGTCAGCGGCCACTAAATGGCGGCCCGCGGTCCAGGCACGGACCTACTGGCGGTTTTGTCCAAACTGCGGTCCCTGACCTTCATCTGAGGCCGCTGCTTTCACTGCCAGCCATAACCCAACGCAGGCCCTCCCTTCGCTTCAGTCATTGGTTGCTAAGACTGCTGGCTTCCTAGCAACCAATGACATCAGGCAGGCATGGCCAGCTCCTCAGCTACAAGTGATGTGGGCGGCTGTACAGCCACCCAGATCAATTGTACTAGTCCGCTATTGTGCCGAGGCCCCCCCAGGGTTTTCGAGTGATCACTGAAGCATGAAGAGCTGCTCTCAGCACTTCATGCTTCAGCTGTCAGAAGCCGGATAAAGTGGTGTAAATACAGATCACCTAGCACATTCCTGTGTTTGATGATCTGTCTTGGAGGTACCAGGGACACATCAGAAGTCTAATAGACCCCTGATGTCTCCATGTTTAGTTCTACTTTAATGCATAATATAAATGTTAGCGTCACAGGGGTATAGTAATATAGGCTAAACTTGGCTGCTTGAAAAAGATTTTTACTGTCCACTAGGAGTCTATACGATGGTGTAGGACAGGGGTAGCCAAACTTTGGCCCTCAGGACCGGTTCACACCACAACAGTGTGTTCCAGAGCAGTCAGCCTCTGGAACGCACTGTATCACATCCTGGACAGCGGCCTGCATTCAGGGGTGTGCATTAAAGTCAATGGCACCGCAGCCACGTCCTCGCCGGCAGTGCGATCGCCTGCACCTGAATGCGTAGCACATTAGTGCCTGTGCTCCGGTCCAGGGTGATCTGCAAAAATGCTGCGAGCACTATTTTTGCAGATTGCACTGGACCGGAACGCAGGTACTGATGTACCATAGGTTCGGGTGCAGGTGCTCGCGCTGCTGGCGTGGGTGTAGCCACGGTGTCATTGACTTCAATGCACCGCCAAGCCCCCTCCCTGCCCTGAATGCAGGGAGCCGTCCAGGTTGAGATACAGTGCATTCCAGAGGCTGACCTCTCTGGAACTGGAACTGTGTGGTGTGAACCGGCACTGAAGCTGTGGTGAAACTACAAGCCTCAGCATGCATCTGTCTCTGGGAGTCATGCCTGTTGCTGTCAGAGTTGCAATGCCTCCTAGGACTTGTAGTTCCCCAACAGCTGGAGAGCCGAAGTTTGGCTGCAGGACATAAGTCATATGACATCAATGTCTGATCGATGTGAAGGAAGGGGGTCATGCCAAATATATTCTTGTGCAATCCACTATTTCTCTCATGCTGGCGCCTGCTAATAAAATATGTTCCGTATTAAAATATGTACCACAACATAAGGTTTTCACTAAGGCAAGGTGGTCTGCATGTGTTTGAACTTCTGATGTGCCAATTAGCACTTTCTATATACTGAGGGCCTACTAGCACCGCATTAAAAACAAACCTTTGAACTAACGTACCTCCCAGTCACACATCCATTAGCAAATAACCCTTTCTTTTCCTTAATAATGCAAGTGTGGCTGACGTGTGTACGCATTTAAAAGGGTTCCTTTATCTGTGATACATAACATTGTGCATATGGATGCTGTTTAAGGCCTACACAAGTAATAGGCATCTTGCTCATCTGTCCATTTTAGAGGCCTAGTGGCTGCATTGTTTCCAAGGACATTTCCTGCTATTAAATATCTGTCACTATAAATATTACCGCTATTACATATCTGTTAATGACAGGGTGACAGCACCCACATCTGTCAGCAGCAGTCTGCATGTAATCATACATAGATAGATGATTGTCACAGGACGCAGGATAGATGCCTCCAGCGACAATCATCTATACCGAACTGCATGTGATCTAAACATGTATGATTACATCTGGTCTGCTGCTGACAGATGCGGCCGCTGTGCCCATTCAAGTTAATGGCAGGCTGACAGCGGCCGCATCTGTCAGCAGCAGACCACATGTAATCATACATGTTTAGATCACATGCACTTCGGTCACATCTGAACAGGAACATCTGGGATTCCAGGCCGCAAGAATCTGTAGGTTCTTGCCACAGGAATCCCAGAACGCAGATACTAGCACCATGCGAATGCGGCCTAAAGCTTAGTGAATTGAGCCTATAATGTTAGAACAGAAGGAAGCTATGGGAAATTGTAAGACTGAGTTTTATATGAGGTAATGAAAGACGGGTTATTAAAGTGGAACTACACCTTCCTATACTTTACAACCAAGGAAGGTGGGTGCCATCTTAACCTCTATTTCAGGGGTGGGCAACTCCGGGGCTCCAGCTGTTGTAGAACTACTATTCCCATGAGGCATTGCAAGACTGACAGTTACAGGCATGACTCCCAGAAGCAAAGGCATGTTTGGATTTGTAGTTTAAGCTAGAGGGCTGAGGTGCGTTCAGTTGCTCAGCCTCTGCGAATGCTGAGTTAGCAAACCGTCGCTGAACGCTGTGCTGCAAGTCGGCGCTCAGCACTGCTAACTTAGCACTCGCAGCGGAAGTGAATGTGGCTGCAGAGCGCTGAGTGTGACGTGCATAGTAGGAGAAGTTGGGGACAGAGCACCAGCGGCCATTGTAACTGTGGGTGCACCTGGCAGCGATGGAGCAAATCACAATTTAGTGTGGATATCTACAATTTAATGTTTCGGTGCACGAATGTGAACGAAAAATAGTGTCTGAATAACGAGGCACAGTTTGTTAAAAATACTCTTTTATTGCAACAGTGGGCTGGTGACCAATTTGTTGTAACCATATAAATATACATTTCTATCTCTTCCTCAAATAATGAAACATCCATTTCATTCATAGCCACATCAAATATGCCACGGCTCTCAGTTTCCCCTGCGTGGGCTTGTTTCCACCAATGTCCCGTGCCCTGAACGCAAGGGATTGCATACATAAAGTCCCCATGTGTTCTGGGGCAAGACGGGGGCGTGGCGGTGCCATTCAAGTCAAGGCGCTGCAGACACTCCCCCCGCCCGCAGTGCGATCCGCCGAACAGGAGCGTGTGGTAATAAAATGCCCTATGTCCCAGTGCGGTGCGATCGCAAAAAATAGGGCATGCACTCTTTTTTGCGATCGCACTGGAAAGCAGGGCATTTTATTACCACGCTGTCCTGTGCGGGTGAGGGGGGGGCGTCTGCAGTGCCATTGATTTGAATGGCACTGCCACACCCCCTCTCGCCCCAGAACGCAAAGAGACTGCATGTTTGCAATCCCTTGCGTTTCGGCACGGGACATTGCAGTAGATGTGCGGGCTGGTGGAAACAAGCCCTTAAACAGTAGACATTGCACTAATGGCAGAGTTTAACACTGAATTCTACGCCATTTTGCTTAGCACTGTGCAGCCCAAGCGTTCAATGAAGCTGCTGCAGTGAACAGAAGCGCTGCAGGACAGCTACTCAGCGCTTGGCTAAGGCACTGAACGCCACTCTGGAGGTGCCCACCCCTGCTCTATTTGGATTGCAGGTGCCATGGTGCTGCACATGTGATCAGCTATGACACCAGCCATTTGAGGCTTGAAAGTTCAGTTGAGAGTTGAAGTAAGCACACTGGCAGCCTTGACAGTTGGCACCCCTTAACAGTAACTGTTTTGGAAGACGTTAAATAGGTGGTTACAGTTCCTCTTTAACCTAAAGTATATCTAAAGCCATATATTTTTTTTTTACATTTTGGTTGAACTCCTGCTATTGTTTTACTATATGATTGCCATTAGAGTTTCCTTCCCTTTCTGTCCTGTAGACACAACAGGAAGTGGAGAAAATTTCCACAAAGTGAGGGAAATCGCCTCCGACTGTTGTCATTGAAACAAGTTTCCCCTATTGAAAGATGTCCTCGCTCTTCCTGTTCTGGTGACAACTGAGAATGTTCTACCTCACAGCACTCTAGCCGCAACCTTTATATTGTAGATTTTCCTTCATTTTCCCTCCCAGTGAAAGTGACCACAGGACACATGAAGAAGGTGAATCAGCCGGTAGCCCCTCAGCACTCTACCCAAAATGTAAATGAAAAAAGTGTTGACTTTAGATCAGGGGTGGGAAAACTCCGGCCCTCCAGCTGTTGTGGAACTACAAATCCCATGCAGCATTGCAAGATTCTCACAGCCATAGGTATGACGCCCAGAGGCTGATGCATCATGGGATTTGTAGTGTCACCGTAGCTGGAGGGCCCATACACCAGTAGAATGTTGTTTTTGGAATGTTCGTTCGATTTTCTAAGAGTTCAACAACTGATTTTGACCTAGTGACAAAAAATGGAAGGGGGAGGATAGAAATATTTTTCCTCCAATGAATGAAATTGTACCAGTGAATGCGGTTTTCCTTTGGGGAAATTCCATTAATTTACCAGAATCGAATGTTAAAATCAGGGGTTGCTAAACTCTGACCCTCCAGGTCTTGGAGGGGCTTATTATACCCTATGTGATAGCAATAAAGTTAAAGGAGAACTATGGGGTTAAGGCTTTTCCCCATAGTTCTCCTTAGGGTAACGGGAGGACACAAACTAGCGTCCTCCCGTCACCCTAAGCTCACTATAGCGCGAGCTGTAGCTTGCGGTATACTGAGACGCCACAGTATACCGCGAGCTACTGCTCGCGGTATATTGAGGCGCCGCAGCTGTCTGGAGACGCTGCAATTATGTCTGGATCCGCCCAGCTGCGTGAGTGACAGCTGGCTCTGCCTATCTAGAGGCAGAGCCAGCTGTACCTGCCCCCTCCCCTGTCTGATCCGCCAGTCAGCGATGGTGGATCGGAGCGGGGGGAATCCAGCCCCTCCCCTGTCACGGCAGAGAGCCGTGACAGGATCGAGAGATGAGCGAACGCTGGTATGTGTTCGCTCACCTCCCGATCTACTGAGCCGACCTGTGACAGTCTCATTGTCACAGGTCGGCTAGAACTATGAGGTGAGTGAAAAGCACTCACCTCATAGTTCTCCTTTAAGTGAAAAAATAAATAAAAAAGGGATAAAAGGGTAAAAAATAACAATAAAAATGAAAAAAAATGAAAACCAACCTCGCCATGTGCATGTGAATGAAAACGCCCGCTTAGGACATGCACGTGTACATAAATGACAATTGCGCCACACGTTAGGTATCGCCGCGAACGCAGGAGTGAGAGCAATAATTCTAGGGCCATTATTTACTGATCTGATACAGCGCTGACTGCTGTCTCATCCTGTCCCATGGAGTCTGTGCGGGTGCACGCTGCCAGGCTGCCTTCATTGACTTACATTGTGTCTCTTCTACTGGCCGAAGATCTCTACAGCGCATGTGCCCGCCCCATGAACCTTTGCGGCCGCCCAAGTATCTTCAGATGTTCGGACAGGAGCGTGCGGCGGAGACACAGGTAAGTTTTAACCTTTTTTGGTAACTTTTTTCTTTTTAAATATTTTTGCATATATCTACTGCAAGTGGCAAAGTATGAACACTGTATCTAAAAGAGTAAGTATAATATATGTAGCATTTATTATATATGTACTGGGTATAATGTTTGTATATGTGGTTCTTATGATCCCATTAGGTAGTCCTAGCTCTTCTCAGGGAGAGGGCTCCTTGAGTTCAGTAAGAACACCGGGTCCTTTTGTCCCGCTGTACCTTTCCCGCACACTAACTTCTCACCATCTCCCTGACATGACACGTGCTCCCCTGTCTATAGGCTTTTCATGTTCTTCCCCCCCTCAGCGTGCAGGGGGCGTGCCCCCGGTCTCAGCCACGCCCCCGAAGTCAGTTATATTCCTGCTGCTCAGCATTCTTCTTCCATAGAGAGAGTGATCTGCCGGGTGCTGCTGGTCGGAGACAGTGCGGGCTGTGTTGCTGCTGCTGGGACAGCAATGACTTTCCGACGGCTGAAGAAGCTTCATCACAAGGAGGACTATACTTCTCCGCTGGACCAGACGATCTACCGGGAAAGGGACAAGGCTGACTCTACCTACATGGCCCTGGAGTCATACAGGACGGATGACATGTACAAGGCGCTGATGGTCTCCGGCGGGACCCTTCCTAGAGCTAAGAAGGTAGAACGCTGAGCGATCAGCTTGTCATTGGTGTGCGGGAAGGGGAATGCAGCACGTGCAGGGCAGTCATGAAAGGGTTACACCAGATTGGGAAATACCCCGGAACTGAGACCCCCTACCGGGCTTCATTGATGGCAGGAACGTGTCCACACCGCCTCTTGTGTTGGCCCTGGAGGGGGTGACCAGTACACAGGGACTGTTAGGGTGGGGGGGATGTGATCCCATTGTTGTGTAAGCTGTATTGTCAGGCTGCCTGTGTCTTGTCATGTACCTGCCGGGTGTGTGAGTGCTCAGTGGGGAGGGCTGATCAGTGCCCTTTACTCTCCGCTCATTACCTGTGCTCAGCCTGACCCCATCTAATGTGACCTGTAGATGGTACAATATATATTCTTATAATATCCTCACAATACTACTAGTGCTAAACACATGAATGGTTGGGATGTTTTCACTCTGCCATGTACAAAGCTACACAACCTTGTTTATAAATAATTGTCCAGTTTACAAATAACTGTCTATGTCTGCAACTAACTCTAACAAAAAAAATCTCGGGTATATTGATATACTCCATGCAGTTACTTGCTGATGTGCAGCCCTTTAGTTTATTTATTACAGGTATAGTGCTGACAGTTTACACAGCACTTTACATACTGCACATTCACATCGGTCCCTGGGGTCAAGGAGCTCACAATCTAATGCCTTATACCTTGCACATGTATACTAAGTCCACTTTATACAGGAACCAGTTAACCTGGCAGCATAGCTTTGGTCAGTTGGAGGAAGCCCACACAAGCACAGGGATTACATGCAAATAGTGTCCTGGCTAGGATTTGTCTCCAGGACCCCAGTGCTGCAAGGCAGGTGTGCTAACCACTGATGCCTGTACATTGCGTGTCGCTCATTGACAGCCTGCGGCTTCAGTAATAAGGTCATGTCGGAGCATGTGTATATAAGATAAAAATAAAACGGTGTGTGAGCACTAGCGGCACCGCTCACACGGACTGAAAACGTTTCTGCGTTCTGTAATAGACCTGTGAGTGAGAAGTCGGTGGTTGGGTTCCTGTAACAAGGTGCAGCTGACCACATGTAGTTTTGCTCTTAGTATACGGTTGCTATATTGGTGTGTACATGTGTTACTTCCAGGTGGTTACCCTGAACACGGAGTCACTTTGGGTCATGTATTGAGTATAGGGCTGTACTGATCACACCTTCCTTCCTGCTGTTATGGTGATCCATGCTGAAACAAATGTGGAACTGCTTTTTTTGGGTCATTCACCTTCCTTTTTTCACCCATCCCAAATATCAGTGCTTTGTGACATGTCTGAAACGCATGCTTATATTTCTCTGTAATGGTATCTGAGGATCCGTGTATCTGCATTAGTGGGACACCAGAGATCGTAGAAGTCAGTTCAGTGTGGTTAAAACAACTATAGCTACATTAGAATAAACAAAACTATAATGATGTACTTGTCATGTTGCAGATCTCAGTTCTCTTGTTGAGTTTAGCCAAACTTCCAAATCCCATCATGCCTGTGGGAGTCATGCATGTGGCTCAAGTCTTGCCTTATGGGATTTGTAGTTTCTCCGCAGCTGGAGTTTTGCTACCCCTGATCTATATAGCGTTGGACATGTCCAGATGTTCAGATACCTGGTCCTCCTCAGATTGCGGTGCTTCCACCTGCCAGTTCCTATGTCACTACCGTAAACTGAAGTGTGTCACATGCTGGAGATTTTTCCACAAGCATCCACGGGTGTACATTTACGTGCATGCGCACTGGGGTACACTCTCCTATGGGTGGCATTACGCAGCACCTGTGACTCATGGCAGGTCATTGCGCAACAGCCAGCTGGTGAGGGACCAATCACACGGATGGAAGGAGCCTCCTGGAGTGTGGAAATGGCAATGTATTGCAACTTATCCCTCTACCCCTGGAGTTAACAAGCAATTACACTTTGCAGTGGCCCCCCCACACACGCGTCAACGGGCAATTGTTCGTGGTATGCGTTAACTTTTTTTAAATTTTATTTCCCAGAGTTTTTCTTTTAATGTTTTTATTTAGCAACAGATCCTTTAGCACAAAACCTCAAATGAGAAGTTGCCTATTGCTGCACTTCTGCTGCTTCTTTGATTCCCAGTTTGGATTAGTGTATCCACTGTAATGTTTTCTGGCGGGCCCTATGAAAAATCTCCGATATGTTGCATCTCTGCATTGTCTCATAGGTACTATATGGCTTATAAGTTGTTAAAATCTGCTAATAGGATGCTAAACACTTCTGAGTTTTAGGTCTGGAAACTTTGGAAAGTATGTTACTGGTGGTGTTTAAAATGCGCGTATTGTCTCTAAATTGGTAAGTGTAGCTTCATGTATTAGAAAGTTAGAAATGATGGTGCTAATTATTTTTATTCTACTGTTGAATACAGACCCCTCTTTGTTTATGTTGAGACCTTTTTTTTTTTGGAATTGCATTCTACTGTACTACATTGGGGACCACTGAAATGTTGTATAATTACAATCCAGTGTAAGTGGTACAGTTGGGCAACCTTGACACTCCATCTGTGGTGAAACTGCTAATCACGTCATGCTTGTGGCTGTCAGTGTATTGCAATGCATCATGGGACTTGAAGTTACACAACAGCTGGAGCGCCAAGGTTGCCTATCCCTGTGACAGATTAGCCTATAGGGTTTGGTTATGTAATTTCCAAATTCATCTTTACAAAGAAGGTGTTGGCAAAGTAGTGTGAAACAACTTAGTCTAAGGTCAAATGGGTACTCGGTGCCCCTCTAACAAGAGACACATTCGGTAGCTGTTAACTAGTGGCACTAGTTATTTTAGGTTTTCTCTTCACTTCATTTGACAACATGGCAGAGCTCTCATCTACTTCTGTATAGCACAGTGCCAGCAAGAAACATAATGCTGCATGGCGCCAGTGTTTGCTACATGGTCCCAGTGTGTTCTTTCTTCACCTTATGTTTGTAGATCACATTGTGACAAATGGGAAGTTCTGGTAAAGTGGTAGAACTATAATACACTTAAGCCGGCCATACCCTGGTGGAAATCTAACTGGTCTTTGGCTAGCCTGTAATAATGGGAATTCATCTTTTTAAAGGGACATTGTCATATGAGATTAATGGAGGCAGGCAGTGCGTGTGTGCGGCCATCCATGATTTGACTCATTTACCTGGCTGCTATGTTGACCCACTGGCTTCAATGCTTTAAATCGCTGACCCAGATGTATTATGAAGATCCGAAACCTTGGGGGAAAGCCAGAAGTCTTTAACAAACTCCACTGTCAAGGCAGGAATACTAATCCCATGCCCTGATATACAAATGACCACTAGAGGGAGCATTCATCTGTATATGAATAGCAATAATCAAAATATGGAGTCAAAAGCAAGAAAGAAATGTACCATCCATGTCCAAATTATTTTCAGGCAAATATTGAAGTAATCTAGTTTGCGACAAATGTGCTATAGTTTCCCGTTGAGCTGTATTCATTAGCTGGCATTTCATTGTTTGCAAGATTCCTATTCAGATTAATATACTTATAAGATTATGTGACCTAAAGATACTCATAAACCTGAGATGGCAGGAAACGGTTGGATCAGGTGACAGTTACGTACCTATGGGCACCACCAAACATCCCTTGTGACTGATTTTCTAGGTGAATGAGTAGAACAGGCTGAAACTTTGACATGTATTTATTTATTTTTTCTTTCTACTGAGATGAAGCCATATCAGAAGTATCTTGCCTTTGCTGTCTGCTCCATAGGCATGTACACACATCACATAATCATGGTACATCCCGCCAAAAGATTACCTTCAGAGTGACTTGTTTGTGCCTGCATATGCTTTTAAATCTACGGTCTGACTATCCTACAGGTACACCAACATGCCCTGCTCTTTACTACTCAGTGGGACAAAGACTCTGTAGTAAAGAATAGGACATGTTTGTGCTGGGCAGCTGCTGTTAATGTAAACGCAGGGATGGTTGGTTGCTAGGACACTGGTGTATTAGCAACCAGTGACTCATCCCTGGTCCCATTCTGCTGCAGTCCTGGGAGACTCCTTGGCTGTGCAATGGTGGCTGCTGTCATTACCCAAATATGACAATGGCCAAATTTGGTCAATGGTGTCATCCAGCATCCCTGCCCCTTTATTTACGTTCAGCTGTCAGCCAGGTAATCTCCACACTCTTTATGTATTCCAGGAATAGTATGGTGCATTACAGATGAATGATAATCTTTCTTTGCATTTAATCCTTAAAGAAGTAGTCTTGGCAGGTGGAAGCTATGGTACCCTATATGTGTCCAGGGGTGTGGAATTCACTCAATGCCCGGAACATGTAGGTCCGGACGTGTCGTTTTTTTTGTTCTTTGTACAAAAGGGGAGCCGTTTTGTACAAGTGATCTCGATCAGCTGTACTGCCCTCAAGATCTCTTGTAAGCAGCCTGATTGTCACTTTCCCTCCCCTCCCTGAACGCTGCATCTCTCCCTGGCCGCCATCTCTGTCATGACCCCCGCCTGCTGTCTCCCTCCCTGCTTATGGTTTTCGGGGTTCCCTTCTCTTCTGGGGGATCCGTGGCCACGGCAAATTAGTTCAGGAGGAACACTGCACTGCCAGCCTTCCTGCGTGAAAGCAATAGTGTAAAAAAATAACATATTAAATAATAATTTAGAGAAGTAAATAAATGTTTAATAAATTAATATTTAATAAAATACAATTTTTAAAAATAAATGTAAATAAAAAAGTGATATAAGATGAATACAAATGTTAAAAGGAAAAAAAGATGATAAACTAAATTGAAAAAACTAAAATCGTTAAAACCAACCCCACTCTAACCCCCTTCTGCATGGAAATAAACACATGTGTAGGGCATTGTGTGTATGGCGAGTGCCGCCCCCATTCTACTGTGTGCCATATTGTGATAGCCAGACAGCAGCGCTCTCCAACACACATAATGTGCAATAAAGGGTAAGTTCACTTCACCACGTAATTTGGGTTACTCCCACTATACTTTCCTTTCAGTGCACAGTCCTTCCCCCTCTGCTGGTACGGGTATACCATCTGTACCCCATACTGACATCCAGTGCTGCCCTGTGCCATGTATTCTGAATTTCGCTTGCAAATTAGCACTGTTCAATACAGGTTTGGTTAAGATTTATTTTTTTTGTATCATGACAAGTACGTAGAGTATTTACTCCATGAACTTGAACAGCCCCAGGATGGTGTAATCTAAAGTGCCTTCAGCTAAATGTAATATATGTGTTTTTTTGTTTTTTGTTTTGTTTTTTTATATATACTTGCCCTCATGGCTTTTTTTTTTTTTACTGGATATCCTGCTGCTAAAATTTGGCTTAGTGATATTTTAAACCCCAAGAACAAAGATGTGTTCTATTTCAGCTTACCAGTTCTTGGATGTGGTGGCTTCATGAGGTGTGTTTTTCTGGCTTTTCTTTATTTTTGCTTGGTGATCCTGCCAGTGACCATGTTGTACTGTATCTATGCAGGAGCAGCTAGGATGGGACTACAGAACACCACTTCCTCTTCTCCATAACATTGACAGGAGGTGTTTGGTAGTCTTGCAGTGTAACTGATGACTGTGCAGCACAGGAAGTTATCAGTACACCAGATTTCTGGCAGATCTTTTTTTCACTTATTGAACAGATATAACAAAATGTTTTCAACTGTATATTTAACAGACCAAAATGGAGCACAGAGGAGAAGTTCTGGTCCTGATGCATGGAGTGAATTTGACTTTTATGGGTTAAACTTCTGCCGTTCAAGCAAGACATTGGGGCTGTAGATTGTGGGCAACCATATGAGTATCTTTTAGTTTGTAAGCTCTCATGGGCAGGGCCCTCCTAACCATCTTCTTTTGAAATGTATTGTAACTGTAATGTCTTGTATTGTGAAGCGCTGCGCAAACTGTTGGTGCTATATAAACTCTGTATTATAATATCGCTGTCAGCCATGTACTCACAACAGAGTATATAAAGTGTAAAGAGTATGGTAGTAATTGTACATTGCATATTACACTTCCCTCCAAGGACACTTTTGAAACCTCCCTGGAGTGTTGTATTTTATCACAAAATAAAAACACCAAATCTAATCCAGCGGAATATAATTGTGTTAAGATGGATCCGGCATTTGGCTCCAGATAAGTTGCCAGTTATGCAAACGTTTGGCTAGTTACTTAACTTGAAACTAGAAAAGCGAGTTTCGGGTTGAGTAAAGCAAGCTTTAGGCTGATTTTATTATCAAACTAGGTCCTAATTTCCTAATTTGCATACACAAATGAAAGCCAAAAAAAGCACCTTTTATGCAGATAAGCATCTGTCAGTTTTCTTACTATAGACTATTTGCACATGCAAAGCCTTTTCAGACGTGGTTCCAACACCATGTTATGTGATTCTTCTGATAGAATGAAGTACCTGGAGTAAATAGGGAATGATGTATGTCTATCTATAGGGCTATGTTCCTAGTAATGCTTTACCTATTAATTGCCTGTAATGGGTCAATCTTATTGTGTCTTATATACTTCCAATAGACATACATTTTACATTATACAGCCCTTTTAGCAGCCATTTCTGTTGTTTTAAAGCCATAAAAAGCTATGGCTCCACAAATTACAGGTTGCCACCTTTTGTTTTCATCTCACTCGGGTGATAATTGTCAGCATGGCTTTACATGGCCACAATTCCTGCTGTTTGACCAGAAACAATGGCGCCCTGGAAGTAGGTGAGAGGGCCAGCTGATCAGTAATGTAACTCCCACAGACCTCCTTTTTCCTGTTTTTTGTTCCATCTGTGCAGCCATGCTGTAATAGCGGAAAGCCAGCCAAAATATAGGTCAGTGTTCAACACGGCCCACATGTGCATTTCTATGTAAAGTTTCCCAGCAGCTGCTTGAAGGAACTGCATTCTTCACTTTCCCTTTTTATTTTTTGTGTGTATGAGGAAGCTCAAGTTAGGAGTGAAGGGAAATATCTTCCCTGCTGTCCCTGCCGTCAAGTAAATGGGCATGTCACTTCTAATCAAGTTTATGTTTTCTCTGTAAAGCAAGCTTGTCAAGCTGGTGGTTTTTGGGATGCTTTGGGCCCTCTTACTGTTCTCCTGTTGCCCTCAGCCATGTTTAAAGTGACACTAAACTCAGGAGTTGCATCTAAAAAATGCATTCAAGTACCTAAAGGAGAACGATGAGGCGAGTGAAAATCACTCAGCCTCGTGGTTCTAGCCGACCTGTGACCATGAAACTGTCACAGGTCGGCTCAATAGATCGGGAAGCGAGCGAACACATACCATCGCTCACTGAAGAGCAGTGACTGTCACTCACGGCTCCCTGCAGGGATTTCCCCCTCCCTTGTCCGTTCCAGCGCTGACTGGTGGAACGGACGGGGAAGGAGGTGGCTACAGCTGGCTCTGCCCTGGCTGCTGCATCTCAGTATACTAAGCTTTGGGTGACGGGAGGACGCTAGTTTGTGTCCTCCCGTTACCCTTAGGAGAACTATGGGGAAAAGCCCTGACCCCATAGTTCTCCTTTTAAGGCTGAGTTCACTCTTAGGCGCCTGCGTTTTGATGCGTTTTTCTGAGCAGATTGTAGCTCATTGATAATGAGCAAACGTGTGTAATACGCAGCAAATGCGCATTTTCAAACGTTTCCTATGGAGTCTATGGGGCCAAAACCAGCTGTAATATGCCCCCCAAAAAAAGCTCCTGTACTTTTTTTTTTTCCTAGCGACAGGTGTTTTGCTTGCAGCAAAATGCTTAGACGTGAACAGGACCATAGAAATTAGTGGGATTTTTTTTTTTTGGACATATTTTTTGAGAGTTTTTTTAGGGCAAAAAAAGCACTACAAAACGCTGTGTGAACCAGGCCTAACTATTCACAAAAATGTATCATTTTGTGTATCACTCGGCTGAAGCTCCTCAAATCATCTCTAAATTGGTGCTAACACTGTCTGCAGGGTGTCTACTTTTGTTCCCCATGGTCCCTGTGTGTGTTGTAAAGTAGGCACCGCTCCAGACTCTCCCGTGATGGACTAGAATCTCAATCCAAATGACTAAACATGAGCTTGTAGTCCCATCACAGGAGCGAGCTTGGAGAGGTAGCTAAAGCAACACTGATTAACCTGCATTTATCACGCATTTAAGACATTTTCAATGCAAGCAATAAACCACATCACAACTACAGGTGTTGCATTCTTGTTTTTAAAGGGGAAGTGATGTAGAACAGAGGTTGGTTGGCACACGTGGCTGGTGCTAGAAGCACCTTCTGGCTGGCAACGGTGGCAGTGTGCAAATAGGCAGTGGCAGCTGAAACCATTTGCTCTCGTCCTATAATTTTCTAGTGCTTTCTAGGATTTCAGAACTTCCATTGCCTAGTGTCTGGAAAATTCTTCTTCTTAAATGCATTGGAACCACTATAGGAGTGGTTGTAGTGCAATTCAGTAGACCTGAATAGAGGCATGGATGCAACATGCTTCTGGACGCAACAAGACACTAGCACACACTTGTGCACTGCATGTTGACCATTGCACTATTTCACATGCATGTAAATAGGCAGTGGAAAGACTTTATTTAAAATGCTTTTCTACCACCTGATTTTAATGTACGTGTAAACTAGGCCTTGGGTCCTCACTGCCAGCTAATGTTCTCTTCTGGAATCCAAATATAACTCCAAAAATAAGTTTAATATGGAGAGAGAGAACAATTACTCAAACAGTATCATTGTATAAATCTGATAAAATGGCACAGCATAGAGATCTATTGATCCACGCAGGTGGCCAGATATGAATCCTGGGGATTGCCATGTGATTATTGTGCTAGTAAAACGAACGTTAAACCGATACTTGGGTTTATTTATCTTCTTCCAGTATCCTTCTGCACCAGGATCCCTGAGCTACTTTGCCTAAGTAAATAGCAGGAGCACACATTGGTGACTTATTAATTGCTCAGTGCGCATTGTGTCTCTTCTGTGAGCCAACCTTTTTAGCCTGCTTTGCTGGTTTATTTGGTTGAACAGTTTTGTTACTTTTCATGCAGGATGTATGTCACAATGTCTTCTCATGAAGTCAAAGTTCATTTCACTAAGGCTGTGATGCAGGAGCAAGTGCATTCTCAACGCATAAGATTGCATGTTGCACTGTTAATGGCACCCTGTGTTGCATTATTTCGCAATGGCACCCTAATGGACCTAGCCATGGCATGTGCATTGCAATGCACCAAACACTTGGTAATCTGTTACCATGCACTTTCGTTCAACGCAATTTAAAAAATAAGGCGCATGCACGTCTTTGTGTGATTTAGATGTGGAAGGAAGCCCATTCAAATGAATGGATCACCCTTCTGCGACAAAGTATTGTGACCAGTGCCTAAAAGGATACATGTGCTGAAAAAAAATGGAAGGTTGCTTGGCTGTCATGCGAATATCGTAGTTGAGTCAATTCAGGCTGAATGTCTGGATGCATAGAAAACAATTGCACCGCACCGCACCCCACCTCATGTTACCGCATGTCACTGATGCATAGAGGTGAATGAAATGTTATTTTGTAACCGTTCAATAAAGTTATAAAAAGAAAAAAATGTAAACTGCGTCTTGTGCTGTAAACAACGCAAAGCACTGCCCTGATCTGGAACACAAGCCCCCAATAGTTTGGTGCCTTCTTGTTCCATTTGATCAGCATTACAGCCAGGCAATTTGCAGTTAACGCTGATTTGGCCTCCTGTAATCGCCTGCACAGCAGTATTTTGTCTGGGAGAGAGTTCTCTTCACATTTCTGAAGAATTTGACAACTACTTCTTACGTCTGTTTGGCTTGTGTGTTCATAGTGTTCCTGTTTCTGGGTATTGTGTAGAAATCTGCTGTGTATTTGCTTCAGTATGCATTACGTATGTGAGCTTCTTGTAGTTGCTTTCTGAGAGTTGTACTTCTAAAAGAGGCCTAGAAGTGTTTTTTTGTATGCAGGTAAAGTCTGGATTCTCAGACTGTAAGTCTGTTTTTATATATGGAGGCCATAGACTGACATTGGCCTCCCTGAAAACGGGTTTTGGGACAAGCTGTGGTATCAAAGGGCATTTAAAAAAAAAAAAAATTGCAGCAAAAGAAGTGCTTACCACCAATTTGGTACAAGGGATGTAAGAATGGAATACTTCTCTTGATTTTCTTGGTCCATTGGCTTAATAATTGTGTGATCCATATTGAACTATTGGCTTCACTTGCTAATGTCACACTGGATCAAATCCGATTCACTGTGGCTAATTTACTAAAGGAGTAAGGGCTTTTCGCTTTGCAAAGGGAGTCTTTCCCGAGCTTAGTAAAATAGTGCAAATCTGTATTTCTTGAAATGCCTAATCATGTGCAAGGAAAATGTATTAATGTTTTTTTTCACTCATGTTAGGATAAAGTGAACAAAGCTCCACTTTATTTGCTAAGCTCATAGAACATTCTCAAAAAACGAAGTGAATATTCTTTTTGTAAATCCATGCCATTGCTTCCATTCTGAAGCTCAGAAAATGAATGGCTGTTTATTCACTGAGCAAGTATAGGGAAGGGGTACGGAAAAGGGTATCCTTTTGTGTACATTTTTTGTTCATTGTTGTATTTGCCAAGCAAACCCTCTGTGATTTTTTTATTTTTATTATTTTGTGAATGCATTATTTGAAGCAAAATTGGAAATTCCCTTTTTAATGAGCATCTTCCTTTTGCCTGTACAAGACCCAAACCTAACGTTAAAGGAGAATTATGAGGCGAGTGATTTTCACTCAGAGCCGACCTGTGACAATGAAACTGTCACAGGTCGGCTCAGTAGATCGGGAAGTGAGCGAACACATACCGTCGCTCGCTCACTTCTCGCTCTATCCCTGCTGAGAGCCGTGACTATCACTCACGTCTCCCTGCAGAAACGCTAGTCTGTGTCCTCCCATGACCCTTAAGAGAACTATGGGGAAAAGCCCTGACGCCATAGTTCTCTAATTAAATCATAACAATGCCCTAATGCAACCATTTCTCAAACGGGTACCATGTCCCCCTGGCGTGTCTTCTCGCTTCCTCAGGAGTGCCTTAACATTTTCACACAGCCATGTCTCTGATCTGAGGTCTCCTGATTTGAAAGCAGTAATGTTAAGGACTCTGATGTGTCTTTTTTTGCTTGGAGGTCGTCTCCCCCCCTCCGTATTTGAGTTCGCTATCGGTTTTGGAGGGACCACATACAGTTGTTTTTTTTTTAACATCTGAGACTGTGGTGCCTTGAGAATTTGCATACTTTAAAGGGTGCTATGACTGAAAGGTTCAAAACGCTGGATTAATTGATGAAGATTAGCTGCAGACATCATGATTCATTTCTGCAGCTCTTTGTTGAACAGCACACTTCTAGGCATTTGTGAACCATATGTGCACCTACCATACATCTTTGTGTCATAAGTAACAGGATTATAATGTAAATTGGGTTGAAGTCAGACTTCAGATCTTCTGGATGTAATAAGCCTAGTCATGGTGACGGATCAGTTTTGTTTAATGTAACATTCAGATTGAATGGCACTTGCTGTGACACTACTAATCTTTAAACAGGTTTGGCACCACTTAACCTATATTCCAACATGCCAATTAACCCTAGTAATCAGTAAATGATTTGTCTGCTTCTTGTCCCAGATTTGCATTTTTCTCTTTTATCCTATTTGTCCTAATCTAGTTGCTTTTGCTGGTGGCACTTTGCTCACAGACTGCTGCCTCTCGCTTTTCCATGATCCTTTTTAATAATGGATTTGTTTTTCTTTGCTGTTAAACAAACAGCATGGCGGTCACACCCTGTCTCTTTAAATTGCCATAATTTAATTATTGCTTTGTTTAAGCTGTATTAGCCTCTATCCTTTTGGAAGCAGATGGTTCATGAAGTTGGGGACAATAAGATAATTGAGCTTTTGATGTGCATAAACGGAAGCTGGGACACGTTTTGAGAGATCTGTAAAGCACATAAACATAAAGTAGAACTATATTGTTTTACAGTAAAGGCTTTTATTTGCCTTGAAATAAATAGGAATTGTGAGGAAGGCCTATCCTAGAAGAGTAATGTTTTAGCCTTTGACAGGTTGACTAGAAGTATGACAGTTATGTCTGAATGAAGCTACTGTATATAACCAGGTTTCGTTTTCACTGCTCATATTAGCTCAGGTCTGACTGGTTTTGAAGAGGTGAACTGGTTTTACAGTATCTGTTGTGTAATAAGCACCTGCAGCCAAGTCAAGATGCCTAAAGGTTTGTTTACATGTTTGGATGACCATGTGTTTTCTTCACCCCCTTCCTATGTAATATTGTGGGACTCAGTGGGAGCCCTGATTCCCCTACTATATTTTTTTAATTTTATAGCGATTTCTATTGCAAAAGTAAATCTCACTGACTGTATGCAGAATTTAAACCATTTGGCTTACAAGCCACTACATATGCAATATTCTAATTCTGCAATATCTTTAGATTTTTCACATGGTTTAAAACTTCCGAGGTAGCCAAATATCCATTGCTTAACGTTGAAAGATCTGTTAGCGGGAGCACATCTCCTGGCTTTATAGGGATTCCTGCTGCTTCTTTAATTGGGCTGGCTGTGTCCTGAATTCTACTTGTGATTAGAGCCCAAAATCTAAGAGCGTCATATGGGGTGCCATTTGTAGGACTTATGGCATTGGCATCTAAAGTGTTGCTTACTGTGTTCTTTAAACCAGGGTGGACAAACTGATATGGAATTCAGGAGCCAGTCTGTCCACTCCAGGAGCCACCGAGATTCATTTTAGGAGCCAGCTCCTTCGACACCAACTAGAGAAAACCTTCAAAGTTTAGCTGCTTTAACTGTTAAGGCGTTTTGGCGACCTGGCTCCTTGGATTGTCCAGCCCTGCTTTTAACTTAAATGCATACTAAAGTATTTCTAATGATTGCAGGTGTTTTTTTTCCCATAACGTCTTCCAGGACAGCATCACGAGATGGAATCTCCTCCCCCACACACAGGAAACACGTCACTTAATCTGCTTAAAAGACCCTCCTCTCCTCCACTCCCTCAGTCTTTTGTGTTTCCTCAGTCAAGCTGGGGAGCGCGTCACAGAACGCTGAGAGAGGGCTTCCATGTGGTGATGCTGCCCGGGAAGTCTTCCTTGTTGGCCTGCCTGTGTAAGGCAGAGGGGTAGGTTTGCCTACCTTGTGGAGCCCCAGGGATTCTCCTAGCGCTGCAGGAGATGAGGCTGGCTTCCTTTCCCCCTTCAGTGCCCAGTGCGGGCCGGTACCGGGAGGGCGAAACCCCCTTGGCTGGTCAGGGGAAGCGGTGGACCGCCGTTCAGAGGGGTCTGTCCGGTTCTCAGGGCCTCGGGACGTGTTCCACGGCCAGGCCGGGTGGCCGCGTACGTCACTTCCGGCGTGGGTGACGTCATTTCCGGGCGCCGGGCTTGTGCGTTCCAAGCCTCGTTTTCGGCGCAGGAGGAAGGGGAGGGCTATGGTGCTACGCCGGAACAGATTTGTAAGGCGGCAACATGGTCAAGTTTCTCCACCTTTGCAAAGCATTATCGCCTAGATCTCAATACCGCAGGGGATCAGGCATTTGGCAGGAAGGTACTACAAGCTGTGGTCCCGCCCTAATTGGTAAGTTCTTGGTTATCCTCTCGTGATGCTGTCCTGGAAGACGTTATGGGAAATTCAGAGTTAGGACTTACCGGTAACTCTATTTCCATTAGTCTTCCAGGACAGCAACTGCCCGCCCATTGATGCTTGTAGTGTTAATGTGATGTAGTGGTATTGCCTGTTTGTGCCTTGTCTTTTTCCAGCTTGCCTTCGGTTCTCGTGATGACTGAGGGAGTGGAGGAGAGGAGGGTCTTTTAAGCAGATTAAGTGACGTGTTTCCTGTGTGTGGGGGAGGAGATTCCATCTCGTGATGCTGTCCTGGAAGACTAATGGAAATAGAGTTACCGGTAAGTCCTAACTCTGAATTTTTTTTTGTTTTTTTTTTTTACTGTAGCCATACATGTGTTACTGGTACCTATCAATAGACTGATAAGATGTAATAAGTAGCCTGCAAGCAGTGACTTCATGGCTGGACTCTTCCTTAAAGCCATATAGCCATTATACCTAAAAGTACAGTGGTACCTCGGTTCACGAACGCTTCTGTTAGCAAACAATTTGTTTCGTAACAGGAAGTTTGGCAAAATGTTGCTTCCGTTCACGAACTCCGCATTGGGTGACGTACACAACCGCAGCCATCTTCCCTGCTCTGACACATGGTCGTGGCTTCCTCTAGTCGAGAACAAACAAAAAAGATAACTTATCGCACTCCTTACTGGAAAAAAACCCAAAATTTGATTAAGGGGGGCAGCTCGCAGTGACCACGGATGGCGCTGCCACTCAGTACAAAATGGATAGATGTCACCAGCACACCAACAATGTTAGTCAAAAGTCATTTATTGGAACGTTATGTCACCAACACTAGCACTTTTGGGGCCACGCAGGATCCCCTTCATCAGGCTCAGCAATGACACTTGTGGATCCTGCGTGGCCCCGAAAACAGTGTTGGTGACATGACGTTCCAATAAATGACCTTTTTGGACTACAACATTGTTGGTGTGCTGGTGACATCTATCCATTTCCTCTAGTCGAGATCGCGGTCTGATCACCAATTTGGTTCACGACCAGAATCGTGGAACAAATTAAGTTTGTGAACCGAGGTACCACTGTACAGCTAATCTCAAACTTTTTAGAGATTTTCACTTGCTGACGCCTAGACTAGATTGCTTGGTCATTGGGATACTGTTACATTAATTTGTCCACTTTAAGGCCCCTTTTAGACGATGCTTTTAGTTTCCAATCCACAGAGGATCCTTGCACAGATTCCCTGCTGATCAGAACAGATCTCACAGTTGTGACATCTGTGTCATCCAGGTTGTTTTTTTGTTTTTTTCCTTCCTTTAGATTTGAAGGGGAAAAAACTGAAATGATCAGACCCACGTTGGTCTGTAGGGAATATTTTTACGGGCCTTGTCAAGGTTGAGGGTAGTTGGATGTAAACGGATGCACGTCTATTTTGGATGCGTCTGCCCATAGATCAACATTGGGCTCCCGATCAGATCCACCTAAAAAAAAAAAACTGGCAAACGGACCTGATCAGAATACCTGTGTGAAAGGGGCCTTTACCCTGATTCTGGTTGTAGTTGCTTGTGAGCTGCTGATCAAAAAAAACAAAACACCCTTTTAAGCTCAATTCCAGCCAAAAAGTTAGCTAAAGAGTAAACCAGTCAGGTTAATACTTAATGAAGAATAATGTTGCAGATTTTCCCCACTGGAGAAAGATCTCATCACTTCTTTCCTAACCCAAAATGAAGGGAAATCTCCCCGATGGGCCTACAGACTGCAGAGACAACAGTTAAGTAATACCTACTTTGTAAAATACAATAAAAAATTTTGGCAGGGGTTCGGCTTCAAGGGTTTCTAAACCCTCCGTTTTTTTGCCTATATCTACTGCTGAGCAAGCAGTAGATATAGGCAAAAAGTTTTAAAAAATGGCTTTAACAGTGGTTTAAACTTGCCCTGTTTTTGCCACGTGCTCCAGCCCAAGAATCCGGAACTGCTTAGGCGGCTGCAAAGCATCTTGGGGCGGGCGCATGCGCATTACGGATTTTCAGCAGAGAGACTTGCAGAGACGCAAGGTAAGTCTATGGACGCGTGCACCCGCATGCAGACACCGTGGGATCAGAAGTGCCAGCAAGCAGAGAGGAGTCGGCGCTGGATCGGAGAGCTGCCGCACTGCTGGAGGAACAGATGAAAACATCAGGAAAAAAGAGGAAGATCGGATTAAGAAACCTCATTTAAGATAAGTGCTAACATTGGGGGGGAGGGAAACATTTTTTTGACTTTAATTTCACATTAAGGTTTGTCAGGGCATTAATGCTGGTGGCTTGCAGGTCAATCTGACCATGAAAAGTATCCCAATCAACATTTGTTTACATACTTATGCAGACATATTGGCTACATGGATGCATAGGTTGTGGACAATGGCTCCTTCCTTATCTGTACATTGCTATAAGAAAGTAATTGACTATTGTCTGACCCAGCCATCAGCTTTTTCCTTTTGGTAGCAGTGTATTGAAGTCATTTTCTGTGCCTTGTACACAGCCAAATTGGAGCTGTCAGACGATGAAGGTCTTGTGTCTATGGCTGTGTACATGCCTTTTGCTAACCTGTGCTAGCCGGACGTCTCCGTCTTGTATTCTGGGAAGACTAAACACATTCTTCTAGTACTTTATTAACACAAACTACAGTGGGACTATCCAAAAACATTTAATGAAGGAAAGCAACTTTTTAGATGCAAAACTTATCAATGTTGCCATTAAATGGAAACAGATGTATGCATGTTTGTACTAAAGCATATTAAGCATTGCGACGCCTCTAGCTGGAAGATTTTTTTTATCTTGTTCATATCTGTTTTTTAAGTCTGTCTTCAAATTTTTTCAACAATTGCTCTTTTCCTACAAAAGTAACGTTGATTTGGAGCGTCAATGCATAAATCACATTCCTGCCTGTGTGAAGTTTATTCCACTGATACTCTCACGTCCCCCCCACGCCTACTTTAAAGTTTTAAGTTCCTATTCACATTTTATAAATGCGCTTGGAACAGATTCTTTTTGCTTACTGTATCAAACACTTGTTTTCGAGCAGTGAACCTCAAATCGCACAATGGAAGAAATTGTCTTTGGAAATGAATTGCGAGTTATTAAAATATATGCTGGGCAATGTGAAAGAGACTTTTATGAGGGTAGACTGGGAAAATAAAGGCTCTCCCTTATAAGCCTGTGAAAAGGGCAAGTGTTAAACTACGGGTAAACATGGCATATGTGGAAGAATCCTGTCAACCCTGAATGTCATTTACATGTTGCATGCAAATTTTTGGGTCCTTGACGTGTAATGAATACGTCAGCTCGATGCATATTAAAATTGGCACAGGAGTTTGGAAAGAATAGTTGTCATGTTCAGGATTTCTGTAATTTTATACTTGCAGATTTCCTTTTCTTTTATGCATTGTGTTACGGACTGGATTTCTTTTATATAGTTTCTGCTTGTGACCCATTGCTACTAGTGAAGCGGTTGACTGTAATGGGTAGTCTGTATGCTTGTCACCTAGGCATGACTTGCACTAATAACCTTTGGGTAATTTAGGTGTTAGGCAATGTGTTGTGTCTGCATAAAGTATGTCTCAGCAGTGTTGAGTTTAGTTGAACTAAAGATTCCAGATGTCGGGTGGCCTTTAAAATCATTATGCCATTGGTACCATGATCACTAGGGCCATCTTTAGACAGTTGATGTACTGTGAAACTAACAATGTTCTTTCCCTAAAGATAATGAAGGCGTTGTACACACAGGTGCCTAGTAGAAGCAGCACAGTAATATGAAGACAATTTACTTTATGTTGGCGCAGACCTGCCTCCCCATTCAGTCTAATTGTTTCTCCATGGGTGGTGGCTCCTTGAAGTAGTCCAATGTTGAGGGTATGTTGGAGTTTTGAAGCATTTTGTTTTGTGTTCTTTTAGCCGTCAAAAATATCTCAAACTATGATGTCCTTTTCTACAGTTACCTGCAATTCTGATTAATCCCGGAAATTACATTCAGGTGCAAGAAGTATTATTTAAAAGAACCAGTAAGCATGAGATTGCCATCTTAACCGATATCTCTTGGCCTTTGTTTTTATGCAAGTAGAGCACATATTCAAACCCTGAGTGGGAAGGAAGTTTGTTTGTAATGGAAATCAGTGTGGGGATATAGATTGCTGTTTGCAGGTTATCTTATTTCAATTGAAAAGGTAATTGTACTGATGGTCACATAAATATGCAATCTGAGATTTGCTCAAACTAGTATATGATTGTGTTATGTCTTTGGCCACCTCAGCAGTCTCAGTTGGCTCGTCGGTGCTAATTGGGCCTCTCATGAACAATTTAACCAGAGACATTTACACATAATGTATTTAAAGTATGTAATCCCAGATTAACCTTCTGAATTCCTTGTTTTGGGAGCTCATTTAAGATTAGTCCAGAGTAGCATGTTGCTCTCAATGTCTGTTTGAAAAAGCCCCAATAATTCCATACGGTACGTGGTATTAAGGGCCACATAGGTATAAAGTGGCCTCTGCTCGAAGCCTGTCCCAGCTGCTAAAGCATTATGTTTTAGCCTCCAAGAATGTTTGCAATGAAATCATTGCGGTTGTAGCATAAACAGTTATTTGATCATCAAATGGGTCCTTGTCTTTGAACAAAATTGATACTGAAATGGAATAAATGCTAAGGACCTATTTGGGTTATACAGCATTGATATGTTTAGTTCATTCCAGCCCTATGATTTCCTTTTTTATCTGAGGTGTTTACATTGCTTTTATGACTTTGCATATCATGTGGGTTTGGTAAATAGCATGACGAGGAGCATACACGCACTCCCCAGACCAGTGTTGGTCAACTTATTTGATGCAGAAGGCCTCAGGTGTGTCCCCTAACTTCACCATAGCACCACATGTTATATTGAGTGAATGCAATGCTACAAAAAGTCTAGGGACTGCAAACATGCAACAGGAGGGGGTCGTACTACAAACCTAGTACAAGATGATCAGGGGCTGCAGATATGCTACAGAAGATGGCTATATATTGTACATAACCAAACAAGCTAAAGTAGTTGCTGGAGATGGTCAGAGATGGCAAACATCCTATAGGAGCTGTTGGAGACTGGAAGCATGCTTCCGTAGACGCATTACATAAAAATTCTAGTATAGCCCCTATATAAATCATTGCTTCCACATTTGTGCTCTTTACAGCCTCCTTATGAACTACTATTACCTGTTATTTTTCTCAACAAGATAGATTATAAAAACACAAAACGGGAAGGGGATGGATAGGACTAAAATAAAAAAAAAGCCAGTCTAAAAAAATATCTTCATTGCCCTGAAGCACAAAGGTAAGGAACACCGGCTACTGTCTAAGGCCACACAATAAGGCCAGATGCACACTTGGGCAATCCCGGGACTCCGTGGTTGCACACAGCATTTGCCGCACGGACCCATTGATTATCAATGGGGTTGTATCCATGCGGCAATCGCTGAAGAAAGGTACTTTTTTTTTTTATACAACACGCTTTTTTTTTTCTAGCTGTGATCATGCGCAATTGCATGGACAATATTGCGGCTGGGGTGCCATTGGAAAACAATGGCACTGCCAGCACGATCAGTGGTGGTGTGCGATTCCGTGACCGTGCGGCGATCTGGATCACCAAAGGGTGGACCTGGTCTTAGTGCCGGGTTGGGCCCCAGACTGATGAGGTTTTGAAACATAATGCTTGTCATTTCATTGTTGCTTTTGGATTAGTTTTTTAAGCCAGAATGATGTGGCCTGTCCCACAGATCCCTTGCGGTCATTCTGTAAGCATCATTATCCTAGTCCGAGTGAAAACATTTGTTCCTTCCATTAAGTAACTGATGGACAGTGTCAGATTGACCTGGTAATTGCAGGCTCCTACCTAGCTAGATTGCTGCAGAGGTCTATCAGGTTTTTTAATGCACAGAAACCAATGAAGCGGTTTGTTTTTGTGCATGGTTTTTAATGTTTGTTTTTTTCTTTGCATTTAGGGTTCCCCAATGGGCTGGAGGAACATTAGCCAGACATCTGAACATTACAGGTAAGGTATCTCCTCCATCTCTCTCCATGTAATCATGTCTCTGCATCTGTTAGTAAGTGTAAATAATTGAAAATGGTTTGTTAAAGGAGAACTATGGGGTTAAGTCTTTTCCCCATAGTTCTCCTTAGGGTAACGGGAGGACACAAACTAGCATCCTCCAGTCACCCTAGGCTCAGGAGCTGTAGCTCGCGGTATACTGAGACGCCGCAGTATACAAGCACTCACCTCATAGTGCTCCTTTTTTAAAGCAATGTTTTGGGCTATCGCAGCATTATAGGAAGATCACCTTGAATATTGATCTCCTTTCCATTGGTTGTTTGCATTTATGTGGAGGGTGGTCAGCAATCAACAGATTGGCTCAGTATTGATTTGATGTAAATGAAGCGTATGATATTTGACTTGGCTTGGTAAACCTGTGATAAAAATGTAACATTGTTTATTCCAGTTACAATAGTGTGGTTCTTGTGCAAGTATATCTACAGTAGACATAGTAAGCGGACCATATACTATGGTTAAATGCCAGGCATGAATTATTTTGCACACTTCTGCCATACCTGGTGGCTCAGGGGGATCCTGTAAATCGGTGTAGTAGCTGCAGCTACTACAGTACTGGCTGCGATCTTCTAGGTCCTGTATGGAACTGAGAGGCTTCCCCTCTGCTCCAAAAACACAGGGGGTACCTTGCACTGCACTGCACAGCTGACATTCAGGAAACATCTAGTAGTATAAGTGAATCCAAGGCATTTTCTGTTTTGGATGAGAGGTGGTGACATAATGAGCTGCCCCTCATCCAATTGGAGAATATCTAGTATCTTTATCAATGAATACAAGGCGTTCTTTAATTGGACGATCAGAGAACATTCTTGGCAGAGGAGTCGCAGGTCTTGAGATATTGCTTTGTACCTGGACATTCAGATCATTCTGCAGTCCAAATGACAATTGTGTATATTGTGAATTGCTGAATGTACTTTTTCTTTTTAATTTGCATTACATTTTCTAACCTAATATTATGCATCTTAACATATCTAAGTAGACCATGTTAGTGGTAAGGTACCTGCAGTTCACTTATCTATGTTGGTCTTATTTTTTTCTTTGGTGTCTTCCTAGTGTTGCATTGTAATGACACACATGGTAAAGACGGAATCATTAATGATGGCATCTAATTGGCAACATATGTGCAAAACTGGACTTTAAGAGCCACAAAATAAAGGCCTATTGAGGCACAGTGGGTGTTTTGGCTTTGTAAACGAGAGGCCTGAAGCCTTGTTATAGAGAACAATGGCCCGCATTATACAATTCACAGTCCATATGCTTTGTCTTGTCTACTGGTAAACTGCTGTGAAGATGTAGGGGGTGGGGGGACAAATACTATACAGAAAGGAACAATAAGGTTTTTGTTTTTCTTCTTTTTGCAGAAAAATAGTTCCTTTGGAGAAGGAAGATTCTGAAACTTTTGGGTTTGAAATTCAGGTGAGCCCACTTCCCTGTTCTTGCAGATTTTGTCTTACTTTGGATAGTAGTGTGACTTTGTGTTGTGTCTTGTGTATATGGTATGGTTGATGGTGAATGAGTTACTTCATGACTTGGCTGCTACATAATTCTCCATAATGCACTACCACCTAAAGGCAAATGCTTCTCCTATTGATATTTCATCCAATCTAACACTTGATCTAATAATCAATTGACTTTTAAACTGATGTTCAATATAACACCAAAGGCAATGTACCCAGCATCAATCTTTTGACTTTGAATGACCCATTGATTTGGGTGCTGAAAATGTCACTGGGAAAACATGTTTTGAGCATTGATTGTTTGGGTTATTCAAATGAATCGATCATTGGCTTGAGCAATTGGAATTTTTCAACCCATCCAATCTTTTCTCTGTTCTCTTCTGTTCTCTTCTGTTCTCTTCTGTTCTCTTCTGTTCTCTTCTGTTCTCTTCTGTTCTCTTCTGTTCTCTTCTGTTCTCTTCTGTTCTCTTCTGTTCTCTTCTGTTCTCTTCTGTTCTCTTCTGTTCTCTTCTGTTCTCTTCTGTTCTCTTCTGTTCTCTTCTGTTCTCTTCTGTTCTCTTCTGTTCTCTTCTGTTCTCTTCTGTTCTCTTCTGTTCTCTTCTGTTCTCTTCTGTTCTCTTCTGTTCAAGCTGTTGCAAAATGTCAATTGGTGAAGACACCCAATATATACTGGATCTGTCACAATATTTAAGATCGGATCTGTACATGTATCCTCAGCTTTGTATAAGTGCAATGCGAACAGCAAGTTTTTTTTTTCTCTAAAGAATTTGCAAAGATTTTATGACAGTTTAAGCAGCTTTGCTGAAGCCTTTATAGCATCATTCAGCTCTAGTGTGGGATGTAAAACACAGACCATGTTTGTAGTGCTGACTAATTTTAAATAGGCAGTTAGCAGGCTTTAGCATTGATTGTCATTTTTGTCACTGCTCCTCACAGGGATTTCCCCCTCCTCTCTGTTCCTTTAGCACTGACTGCAGGGACAAATGGGGGAGGGCAGCTGTCAATCAGTTAGCGGGGTGGATCCTGACAGTTAGGATCTGTCCTGGCTGCAGCGTGGCTCTGCGCTGTCGGCATATAGCGGGCAATAGCCTGCTAAATGCTCAGTTTTGGGTCACATTAGTTTATGGGCCATAGTTCTCTTTTTAAAGGCTTCAAGAAAGCCTTGCAATGCTGACCTGAAAACTATGAAAATGCTTAGTAAAAGCTTGCTGTTCACACTGCTTTTACACAAGCTGACACTTGGTGTGTTCAGGACCCTAAAGGGGACCTGAACCTATGTTGGCTGTTCCGAAAAAAGCCAAGTATAGGGTGAAGACATGTCATCAGTATTGCCTATAGACTCCCTGCAGCTGACCTTTTTCCCCATCAATGACTTGCATACAGTGGGTTTTCTCTGTGGGGATGGCTTTCTTGATAGTCGAGGCTTTTCTTCCTCACGTCAGAACTGTCCCCTAATGACTGGTCTGATGACGGGTGGAGGCATATTTAAGAAGCAACTTGAGACATTCACAAAGCACAGATCTACAGAATAATGGAAGCAAAAGGGATATGCAAGCAGTACAGTAGTGTCATCACCCAATCTGATTTCAAATCTTTGGAAACTAGCATTCAGAGGCAGAAGTGCCTTAGATCTCGCACAGATGCAGATTCAGGGTTTTGCTTGTGTACAATAACATTTTGTAGATTCCTTTTTAACAGCAGATCTTCACTTTGGGTTCAGGTTCACTTTAATGAGATTTCATGTGCTGAATAATTAAGTCTTTAATTAGCAATTCCTTGTTGATCACCTGTCCAGTGCATAAACTCACTTTTTTTGCCTTTATCGGACTTTAACACATATCCATTGCTTAAGTTAAGGTCTATGAGCAAGAGAAACCTGGCCAGATCTTGTATATTGTAACCATACAAAATGATCACCTTGGTCAGCCTGGGGAATATTGCCCCCATCTTTCAGAGTTTGCAGGGAAGTTGTCTAGACATTGGGGGGGGGGGGGGGGGGGGTGTTTGGTAGGGAGGGGGCACATTGAGGAACATGGCCTTGGGGCAGCAGAATCCACAGAGTTTCCACAGTATAGATGCAGCCTTGCAATCACCAAGACTCACAAATACATGAAACATACCCATTCACCATAACCTAAACAGTCACCCTTCAAGTAAACCTGTTTGTAGGAAAACATGGAAGCTTCCATTTGGGGCTTCCTTCTCAAAATGATGGCTACCAGTTTGTCGTGCTGAACTATATACACTCCATTATTGAGTCACTGACTTGGAACAAGTATGCAGATAAGGAAAAGTTAGCAAAAACTAGAAATGGTTATCTGCCTACATGACAGTCGGGTATGTAGGCAGATAACCATTAGTTATCCATTAGTATTTTTAGAAATCGATAAGCAATTGGTTTTAGTCTGGCTCTGGGAAAGCTTTTGTTCTCTGCTCTTCACTGTATCCAAACCATGACTGGCCAGACAAATCTGCCATTTGACAGAAAGGCTGGTGTGTACGAGAGTAGTTTTTTGTTTAAGTGGAACATTCACCGGAGTGTTCTGTGCTGTAGAGCAACATCAGAATGATGAGAGGATGTGAACAGTGACTACATATAATCTGTATGAATAGTTTTTAGTGTGCTTTGTAAATATGGATGGTACGGCTGGTTAATAAATAACCACCATTTTCCATTCAACTACACAGGGCTCCGGATTATCACCTGCTAAGCAAATAGAAGCAGCTGGGCAAGGTGTTCAACCAGGGCAGCCATTGTCACCGTTGCTAGGAAGTGGCCAGGCTTAAATGTTTGCATATTGTCATCGTTTTCCTATATTTGTCTGAGTGGCCGACTCCGTGTTTTATCTTTCTTAGGCCTCTCAAATTAAATTATCCGGTGCTATATACAAAGGTTATCTGCAATTCTTTATAGCCCCATAACTAAAGTGACACTAATGTACTTGTATGAAAAGGCCACAGCTTTACATTGACCGGCTGACAGATGTCATCGAAGTACAGTTCTACCGCAGGAGTTCTGCACAGCATTGGCTATAGACATGCCACGCAAACTGTCTAATCCAGCTGTTTTTATCCGGACTGGGCCATGATCTGTCTGTAGGTCCTGGAGACGCCTGCCGGCAAACTGCTCTCTGGGGTATGATTAATGGATCTAGTAGTGTATGTATCCTTAAGGGCCCATTCACACCAGATCTGTTGTGATCGTTTTTTAACGGGTGCTAACGGAAGGGCACCGAAAAATGAATGGGGCTAGTTCACACCGCTCTGTTGTATTGCACAACGTTGCGTTGCACTGGGAAAAAAAGAACATGCACAGTAATGCAATAGATTCGGTGTGAACTAGCCCCATTCATTTTTCGGTGCCCTTCCGTTAGCATCTTTTGAAAAACGGATCGGAAGGAAGTCGTAAGATACCATTGTAAGTCAACAGACCCTCCGTTCACTTTCAATTTCCTTCCGATTTTGGTGTGAATGCACCCTTACACTTCCTTTGCTGTATCCCAAAAGCAAACTAATACAACTACTAAAATTATAAAAATGCAGTAAAGCAAAACCATGCACAGAAGCCTGTCAGTTTAATAAAAAATGACAAACCAAGTGTATAACCGGATATTTAATCACATGTGACCCTGTGCTCATGATTGTGTTTGAATGCTATTGTTGTTGGAAGTACTTTGTGCTTTATTTGCAACAGGAACAGTGAGCGGTTTCTTTTTGTTTTTATGTAATTGTATTATGCTGCTAGTTTTCAGGCTGTAAACTGCACACAATCATTAGCCTTGATTTGTCACATGTTGAAGATCATTAGAATAATGTGGTTGGCTATAAACCTGATGTAAGTTCTTAAATTTTATTTTATTTTTTTTCCCCTGCAGACCTATGGATTGCACCATAAGGACAAGAATACAGTGGAAATGTTTACATTTGTCTGCCGGGTACATGAAGGAAGCCCCGCTATGTTGTGTGGCCTGAAAGTTGGTAAGTCAATGTGGGGCGCATTGGGGGGGGGGGGGGGGGGGGTTTTGTGTAATGCTTCCTCTTTTTGCGTGGTTGTCTTTCCACAGAGTTTCCACAGTATAGATGCAGCCTTGCAATCACCAAGACTCACAAATACATGAAACATACCCATTCACCATAACCTAAACAGTCACCCTTCAAGTAAACCTGTTTGTAGGAAAACATGGAAGCTTCCATTTGGGGCTTCCTTCTCAAAATGATGGCTACCAGTTTGTCGTGCTGAACTATATACACTCCATTATTGAGTCACTGACTTGGAACAAGTATGCAGATAAGGAAAAGTTAGCAAAAACTAGAAATGGTTATCTGCCTACATGACAGTCGGGTATGTAGGCAGATAACCATTAGTTATCCATTAGTATTTTTAGAAATCGATAAGCAATTGGTTTTAGTCTGGCTCTGGGAAAGCTTTTGTTCTCTGCTCTTCACTGTATCCAAACCATGACTGGCCAGACAAATCTGCCATTTGACAGAAAGGCTGGTGTGTACGAGAGTAGTTTTTTGTTTAAGTGGAACATTCACCGGAGTGTTCTGTGCTGTAGAGCAACATCAGAATGATGAGAGGATGTGAACAGTGACTACATATAATCTGTATGAATAGTTTTTAGTGTGCTTTGTAAATATGGATGGTACGGCTGGTTAATAAATAACCACCATTTTCCATTCAACTACACAGGGCTCCGGATTATCACCTGCTAAGCAAATAGAAGCAGCTGGGCAAGGTGTTCAACCAGGGCAGCCATTGTCACCGTTGCTAGGAAGTGGCCAGGCTTAAATGTTTGCATATTGTCATCGTTTTCCTATATTTGTCTGAGTGGCCGACTCCGTGTTTTATCTTTCTTAGGCCTCTCAAATTAAATTATCCGGTGCTATATACAAAGGTTATCTGCAATTCTTTATAGCCCCATAACTAAAGTGACACTAATGTACTTGTATGAAAAGGCCACAGCTTTACATTGACCGGCTGACAGATGTCATCGAAGTACAGTTCTACCGCAGGAGTTCTGCACAGCATTGGCTATAGACATGCCACGCAAACTGTCTAATCCAGCTGTTTTTATCCGGACTGGGCCATGATCTGTCTGTAGGTCCTGGAGACGCCTGCCGGCAAACTGCTCTCTGGGGTATGATTAATGGATCTAGTAGTGTATGTATCCTTAAGGGCCCATTCACACCAGATCTGTTGTGATCGTTTTTTAACGGGTGCTAACGGAAGGGCACCGAAAAATGAATGGGGCTAGTTCACACCGCTCTGTTGTATTGCACAACGTTGCGTTGCACTGGGAAAAAAAGAACATGCACAGTAATGCAATAGATTCGGTGTGAACTAGCCCCATTCATTTTTCGGTGCCCTTCCGTTAGCATCTTTTGAAAAACGGATCGGAAGGAAGTCGTAAGATACCATTGTAAGTCAACAGACCCTCCGTTCACTTTCAATTTCCTTCCGATTTTGGTGTGAATGCACCCTTACACTTCCTTTGCTGTATCCCAAAAGCAAACTAATACAACTACTAAAATTATAAAAATGCAGTAAAGCAAAACCATGCACAGAAGCCTGTCAGTTTAATAAAAAATGACAAACCAAGTGTATAACCGGATATTTAATCACATGTGACCCTGTGCTCATGATTGTGTTTGAATGCTATTGTTGTTGGAAGTACTTTGTGCTTTATTTGCAACAGGAACAGTGAGCGGTTTCTTTTTGTTTTTATGTAATTGTATTATGCTGCTAGTTTTCAGGCTGTAAACTGCACACAATCATTAGCCTTGATTTGTCACATGTTGAAGATCATTAGAATAATGTGGTTGGCTATAAACCTGATGTAAGTTCTTAAATTTTATTTTATTTTTTTTCCCCTGCAGACCTATGGATTGCACCATAAGGACAAGAATACAGTGGAAATGTTTACATTTGTCTGCCGGGTACATGAAGGAAGCCCCGCTATGTTGTGTGGCCTGAAAGTTGGTAAGTCAGCTCTTATATACCTCAGGATAAGTGTTAACACTTTAGCCAGGAGATGAGATGCGTGTAAACTGCTGCGTATGCTTGCTTTATTATCTGGAATTTCCTCACAATATCATGCTGCTGTCATTGGTAAGAAATGCAAGTAGATTACTGGTGACTTCCTGTGTAATCTAACACCTTCCTGACAGTAATTCTTAGATAAAAACTCAAATATGCCATTTTTTCTTTTGCTGTCATTTCCTCCATCAGTAATATGAAAATTTGAGGTGGTTAGGGGGCTCAGGTTTTCCCTGTCGCCGTAGTTCACCATTGGTCATGTACATAAGCAGACTTGTGGTGTGACATTATTAGACTTCTATTCTTGGTTGTGTTTTTGGGGTTTTTTGTTATGTTCCTGGGAGGCAGGTAGAGTGAATTTTAGAACTTTTGCCTTTTCAAAATGTTTTTTTTTTTTTTTTCCAGTATATGTATAAATGTCAGTCAACTATAGTCAGCACAAGGGAAATGTAAAGAGATACCCAAACCCTCTTCTCTGCTTTAATGCAACTTAAAGAGAACTATGGTCAAACCTTTTGGCATTTGTTCTCTTTTTGGGTCACAGGAGGACATCAATGTTCTCCAGTGACCCAAAGCTCAGCAAATAGCGGGCAATTGCCTGATGTATGCTGATGGCACAGAGCTGCACTGCAGCTGGGGAGGAGCCAGACAATATTGACATCTGGCTCTGCTTGCAGAGCCAGCTGTGCCCGCCCCCTCCTGTCTATCCCCTCAATGAGTGCTGGAGGAACAGAGAATTAAATCCCTGCAGGGAGCAGTGAGGGACAGTTGCTGCTCTCTGCAGGGAGAAGATGGTCAACTGAGCGATCAGCAGTTTTTGAACGCTCAGTTCTCGCTCTATAGAGTTGAAGTGTGATGGGTGCAGTGTCACACGTAGTCTCAACTATGGGAATGAGTACATTTCACTGCTGAAATAATTCTCCTTTTTAGCTAAAACATTAAAGACAAATCCCTTATGCAGTTATTGGGTATTAAAATCTAAAGAGGTTTCTGAAATGGTTTTAATTTTTTTGTATTAAATCTGCCATCCATTACAGTGGTCTGTATGGTCATCACTTTGAACAACAGTGTGTTTTTAATATGAAGCTTATGTCAGTGGGGATGTTTTTGTTTGAGTGCCTCTTGCTTTTCTATGTACTCCAACATGTTCTCTGCAGGAAATGACTCAGGCAAGCTAGGGCTTGGAATGGAGCCTCCAATTGTGTCCATGCAGTAATGGACGGAGCACGAACTTCTGTTCCTGCTCTAATCAAAGTTGCCAGATTTCATGGAGATTTCAGGGAAATCCATGAAGCTGCAGTCCCCTGCCTAGCATCCTCCTTTATCTGTGAGGAAGTGCAGAAGACATACAGGGACAGCAGCCAGGAGGAGCAGAGGCCAACAATGAGTTATAGATAGCTGTGCAGATTTGTGTTTAATGTTAGGTAATCGCAGCATAGTCTCACAATGTGTTTTTTTTTTATTACACAACTCGTGCAGATTGCAAAATAAATTGAAGGAATGGAAATCCTTCATAAAAGCAATCTTGGTAACCACAGCTCTAATAGATGAGATGCAATATAACATGTCATGGGTGTCCAGATAGAAAACCCACTCTGAGTTATTAATGATTGAGGGCTTGTTCACACCATATCAGGACCGGATCTGGTGCATATCTGCAAACTCGATGCAGTGCGTTTTTGATGCATTTGCCCAGCGACTAGCTGAGCGAGTGATGTTGACAGCACAGTAGTGCCATTAGATGGGGCTGAGGAGCATAAGCATTTCCAATGCTCCTTAGCTCCATCTAGTGGCAGTAATCGCTGTGTCGCTCATTCACCCATTATATAGCTGTAAAAAAAAGTCAAGGCAACTGGACTTGCTGTATTTTTCTTGATGTTTCACTGGTCATCCAAACAGCTTTCTTAATTCAGAATGACTTGTGCAAAAAAATTCTCTGGTAAGAATTGAAAGAAATGACTTGTACAAAAAATGGTTGGATGACCAGTGAAATGTTTTAGAAAAATAAAAAAATAAAATAAATAGCAAGTCCAGTTTCCTTGACTTATTTTTTTACAGATATACCATGACCTGGATGAATGAGAACCACCACAGACTATTCCCATTATAGATCAGCCCCTATGTAACTTGGAGGAAAAGCAGTTTGTATTACCCCGAGCAGCTAGATGTATACATTTTTATCCCTTGCTACCGAATGTCACCCTAGCATGCACGTTTTTATAATGAACATTACGAACTTGAATGTCCACTTCATAAAGGGGGCACTTGAAATGAATGTTGGATTTGATCAGGTTGTGACAGTGGTGTGAAGGTACAGGATTAGTGAAGGCTGGAAAGACAGGATATTGGCACGATGGTTTATGGCTCTATTAAATGCTTCTTTACCATTTTAATTATACATAAGCTGCCGCTTTATGGTTTCATGTTTCTCATTCCACACCTTTTCATCCTTCCTAATTCTTAAAAAAAAAAAAAAGTTTCCTATAGCTATTGCAGTATATATGTAGCAGATCATTAAACAACTTTGATCCTTGGGTAAATTGTATGATGATATGATGCCCTCCTTACACATGTCTCTTATTTTTTAGGTGATATAATTGCTGGAGTTAATGGCCTCAATGTGGAAGGAATCAGGCACAAGGAAATTGTAGAGCTGATAAAGGTTTCTGGGAATAAAATAAGGTAACATTTGAATAAACACTTGCAGAAATGGTTTGGTTGTGCTTTTGCTAGCTCTACAGATCTGAATCAAAAAAAGTGTGTGTGTGATTGATTGATTGAGAGATGGATAGATGGATGAATTTTTTTTAATGTACGTACACATTTATTACTTTTAGTCTGCATAAAAACACCCAAAAATATATTTTTACCACTATATTCTGCACCTCACAAGGCTCCTGCGTGCGTTTGTTTTTGTTTGGGGGTGGGGGGGCTTCTAAACCCATGTATGTATATCATCGAAAATATTATTTGGGTGTACAGTTTTCTGATCTGTATTCAATGTGTGTTTCTGTATTGACAGGCTGGAGACTGTTTATGGATCTTCCATCAGAAGAGCGGAATTGGAGGCCAGACTCCAGTATCTAAAGGTAAATAGCAGTTAAAGAGATGTGCATGACCACATTAACTTGAATATGAATATTTTCAGTCTTGAACAAAAATTCTGGCCATCCCAGAAGGTTTCCACTGCTGATGCTGCACATTAATCATCTGTTGATGTTCATCTGTTACTCATATGCTACCAGCCGGAGGTTAACTAACTCCATGGAGTATAATTCTAAACTGGCGTGGGAGATGAGGTATAATGTGTGGTATACACTTACTTCTCTGGATATCCTGCTGTTATAACTTGGTCAGTGGCAGTGTTCTACCTGCGGGTTCTGAGATCTGTATTGTTGAAGTAGTGGGCCACACAGAGGCCGATGTGGCTGACTGCAGCAATTTGGTCAGTGCAGTCTGTGGGTCCTATAGAGCTGTGGGTAACTGTTAAATGGCAGGATATCCAGCAAAACTGTCACAGACGCATGTATAAATTGCGTAATGAACCTTGCCACCCAAAGCATGAAATGTATTTATTTATTTTTTGCAGAATTTAGTGATCTGTTGGTCCATATACTTTTGGTAGACACCAGAGCAGACCGTTCTTCTGTTTCTGTGATACAAAGTCAAGTTTGGGAACTTGCAATAGTTGCTTTTTAAATGATCTATTTTTTTAAATGGATACATAGCTTAATTTTGTGTTGGCTTAATGTAAGGCAGATAATCTGTTTAGAGATGTAATGGCAGTATAACATGCGAAGCCCAAAGTTGTATGCCCAATTATTTGGTAAGGCAATGTATTGCAGATGTGCGACACAAAGATGTTTGGATGAGTTAAATCATTTTGCACATTGTGCTTTACCTGTCTCAATATATTTTTCTGGTGTATTTTGTTTCTGGGAAGATCTTCAGCCCGTGACATAGAAAGATGTTTACTGACTAACATAAAGACATAAACATAAAACAGTCTCTGAAAAGATCTTTGGTTTTTTTGGTCCTTACAGCAAACTTTGTATGAGAAATGGGAGGAATACCGCTCACTTATGGTGCAAGAGCAGAGACTGCTACATGGTAAGTGTTTGTCCTGTAAGTAATTCCTAGCTGCTTACCCAACATATGGCTATTTCATGGAGGGAACAAACCACTTTAGAGCTAGTAACTCTGCAGGAGAGAGGTCATAATAACTAGTTACAATGTGTTACCAATTAATCCTTCAGCTTGTGGTATTTTGTTTAACAAGTATTTTCTTCCCCTAAAATGTTTGTGTTTTAGTGAGTCATGTTCTCCTTTTTCTCACCGGTCTGTGCTGTAAGTTAGGCTTCCCAGAATTTAGTGTAACTTCTCCTTTTTATTTGAATTATATCTACTTTCCACAGATAATCTTGCTGCTACCGTTGAGTTCTTTAGATAGCATTCAAGAGTGGTTAGGGCTGCTATCTTTGAGAGAAGTGAACTCTGCATCATTGAAATACCACTTCCTGTGTGACCCGAATGCCAACAATGCCTGGTCTAAATGTTGGTTCAGGACCTTTATATCACCCTGCTCTTTTTGGCTGTGCTTAGCACTTGGGCAATAGAAGTCTCAAGTGGTCTGGTACAGTGCAATCACTTCATTCCTCAACTTGACAGTGTTTTACTTGTCCCTAATTTATCCCTGTAATGACTGGATAGTATAAACTCTCTAACAGCATTGATCAGGTGGAACCCAGACATTTATTAGCACAGTGGCTTTAATAGTCTGACTTGAAGTATTAAGCAATACTTTAGATCTGTGCTTCACTATTGTAAAGGTTGATGTTTTCTGCAATGATCCAGGCAGGCTTTAGACAGTCTTGTCCCTTTCAGTGCAATGTTGGGGTCAGAAAGGTATCCATTACAATATACACTGAGGATGGATGACAGGCCTGGGGTTGCCTCCTTACCAGGAGTTGGTATGAGTGTGGCCACTTGTGTTCTTTTTGACTCGGAACATGGTTTGGAAAAAACGTAGCCGTTAACAATTCAGCTTTTATGGCCTTTCAAACACTTAGGTTGCCCTTAGGGGGACGTTCAATATAATGGCCTGACTGGGAGTGCTGAACTGGGCAGACCAATATATACAGTGCCAGAGGTTACATATTGGAGAAATTAAAGTTCTTTAGTGTTTTGTGGGGCTGTGATTTAACACTTGTAAAACTCGTACTTAATACTACAAATTTGGAATATTTATGGATTGAAAACACAAGTTTCTGTCATTGCTGTCTGGGGATTATTTTTTTGTCTATGGCTGAAACAGAAACTGCTGGCTATAAATATGTTTTATGATGCCGTGTGTTATTTGTACGATTTGGCTACCTCCTCCCCGTCTACAGTTTAGGATCTCTATTAGTGATGTTTTTATAATATGAATTCCAGAAATGCACAATTTTTCTAAAATTATACCTTACTTGGTTCAAAAATTGGGTTACCTGATTTCTGAATGGTATGGTCTTTATTATACAAGCCTGAGCATCATCAGTCTGTATTTGTACACACAAACTACAGAATGCACCAAGCTGTGACCTTGCAAGAAAGCGTTCTCAAATTGAAGCAAATCACAATGAATGCACATTGAATTTGAAAGGTGTTCTGGATTACATTAACTTTCAAAACCTAAGAAACAAGGAACAAAAGAAAGCGCCTCCATAGTGTAAAAGTGATTTAATATTAAAAACACGCAGCACTAAGGCTGTACTTACAACAATTCAGTTGAATAAAAACCAGTAGAGTAGGATGAGAAGTGGGAACTTCTGGCAGGGAGGGTCTGGAGTGATGAAATTCACCAGCGTCCTCTATCCCTGTGTTAGCAAAAGGTTTAAGTGTTTCTGGGGCACGCCCCCTTCATCAGAACCTATGAACGAAACTGCCCTGTGTCCGGTCTTAAATCATTAACACATGGGATTTTTAACCCAATCGTCAGGTCAATGTTGGAGGCTCATCCAGAGCTGCGGGTGATTTTTTAATTGTCGGCTCAGTCTAATTCCCGATATGGTGTCTTACATGGCATTAACCTAATGTAGGTGCGATATCCCACCTTATTGACAGGAATCTGCTCAGAAGAAAGTGTTTTTTTTATTAGAAAATGACATGAACAGTTACTCTTGAATGTTAGTCACAGTGCAGATAGCTCAATAATTAACGGACTGGCATGATAAACATGCAGTCGCACGGTAAATTCAAAACTGGGGTTATATAAATAAATATTTATCATTCTAATATATCCATATAAGCCCAGCTTTGAATTTACCGTGCGCCTGCATGTTTATCATGCCAGCCCGTTAATTATTGAGCTATCTGCACTGTGACTAACATTCAAGAGTAACTGTTCATGTCATTTTCTAATTAAAAAAACACTTCTGAGCCGATTCCTGTCAATAAGGTGGGATATCGCACCTACATTAGGTTAATGCCATATCGGGAATTAGACTGAGCCGACTATTAATTAAAAATCACCCGCAGCTCTGGATGAGCCTCCAACATTGACCGGACGATTGGGTTAAAAATCCCATGTGTTAATGAATTTAAGACCGGACACAGGGCAGTTTCGTTCATAGGTTCTGATGAAGGGGGCGTGCCCCAGAAACTCGTAAACCTTTTGCTAACACAGGGATAGATGATGCTGGTGAATTTCATCACTCCAGACTCTCCCTGCCAGAGGTTTCCGACTTCTCATCCTACTCTACTGGTTTTTATTCAACTGAATTGTTGTAAGTACAGCCTTAGAGCTGCGTGTTTTTAATATTAAATCACTCTTTTACACTATGGAGGCGCTTTCTTTTGTTTCTTAGACTGGTGGTCAATCTGACCTATGGGAGCTGCCTCTTTCGTGTTTGCTGCATCAAATTGCTGGGCACCCTGTAATTGAAGGCGCCGGTATTTTTTCATCAACTTTCAAAACCCCTCAAATCTTCACAATTTGATGTATGTCTATGTATTTGGAACATTGCTGGGTATAATCACCAGTAATATTCTATACTCTATTCATCTACATACTAGGTGATTTTGTCTGATTAGTGTGAAAGTAGCTGCTGGAATGGGAGGTGGTGGAGAACAGGAGAGAGTAGTTAAAACTCCTTTCCGCAACCTCTGATTTCTTCACACCAAATGTTATGTTATCGTTCGAGCACTGTAAGGAGATGCTTGGGCATGAAAATCTTTAAGTGCGGTTTACATAGACAAAATTTAAAGCTTTTTCTTGGTATATGGTGTTCCTATTATAGCTTTCCAGGGGACTTTTGCTTTTGGGATGGAGTTGTGAGTCTCTTATACCGAATTGCTTCAAATAATTATTTCTTGCTCTTTCTAGGCATTGTCGTGAAGGACCCCAGTGTATACGACACATTGGAATCAGTCAGGTCATACATCTATGGGACAGTGCCTCAATGCACCAAAGAAGTTCTGCCAAGCTCCTTGCCAACTGGAAGTATATGCAGCAGTGCAAGTTGTTTGAGTACTGCTGAGGACAATGAGGACGCTGTGTATCAGACATGCTACTTCAGCTCGGACTCTATAGATGAAATTAACATTCCCAACAAAAACGCACTCAAGCCTTACAAGTCACCACTAACTCGGAGCTCAAGTGTAAAGTGTGCAAGCCCTGCAACGAACTGGGATAAATTGTTGTAAGTACAGCCTTAGAGCTGCGTGTTTTTAATATTAAATCACTCTTTTACACTATGGAGGCGCTTTCTTTTGTTTCTTAGACTGGTGGTCAATCTGACCTATGGGAGCTGCCTCTTTCGTGTTTGCTGCATCAAATTGCTGGGCACCCTGTAATTGAAGGCGCCGGTATTTTTTCATCAACTTTCAAAACCCCTCAAATCTTCACAATTTGATGTATGTCTATGTATTTGGAACATTGCTGGGTATAATCACCAGTAATATTCTATACTCTATTCATCTACATACTAGGTGATTTTGTCTGATTAGTGTGAAAGTAGCTGCTGGAATGGGAGGTGGTGGAGAACAGGAGAGAGTAGTTAAAACTCCTTTCCGCAACCTCTGATTTCTTCACACCAAATGTTATGTTATCGTTCGAGCACTGTAAGGAGATGCTTGGGCATGAAAATCTTTAAGTGCGGTTTACATAGACAAAATTTAAAGCTTTTTCTTGGTATATGGTGTTCCTATTATAGCTTTCCAGGGGACTTTTGCTTTTGGGATGGAGTTGTGAGTCTCTTATACCGAATTGCTTCAAATAATTATTTCTTGCTCTTTCTAGGCATTGTCGTGAAGGACCCCAGTGTATACGACACATTGGAATCAGTCAGGTCATACATCTATGGGACAGTGCCTCAATGCACCAAAGAAGTTCTGCCAAGCTCCTTGCCAACTGGAAGTATATGCAGCAGTGCAAGTTGTTTGAGTACTGCTGAGGACAATGAGGACGCTGTGTATCAGACATGCTACTTCAGCTCGGACTCTATAGATGAAATTAACATTCCCAACAAAAACGCACTCAAGCCTTACAAGTCACCACTAACTCGGAGCTCAAGTGTAAAGTGTGCAAGCCCTGCAACGAACTGGGATAAGCCAAAAGAGCACAATAACTTTGTGTCATTACCCAGGAAAAAACACAAAAGCTTTCGCAAAAGACTCCTAAAGTTTATTCCTGGACTAAACAGATCATTGGAAGAGGAGGCCAGTCCTCTTTAGCACCTCTTTATATGAACAGTTAAGTTATTTATTTATTGTTTTGCAGAAAAAAAGTGTGAATTTGTATTTACTTTGTTAAACTTTATTGTAAAAACTTTATTACGTTTGTTTTTCATTAAAATGGTTTGGCGAATCTAAGGGTGCCAAACTCCAGGATTTTCTATAAAAATGCATGTGTTCTTCCAATAGCTCAAGTGGTTCAAAGGCTTCTCAAGATACCGGAGCCAGCAGGAAGCTGCCACACAGTGAAGCGTTTTGTTCTAGTTCCCGTTCTGCTTTGTGCCATAACTGAGGCTCTCCTGATGCTGCAAGGGGAACATGCAGTAAATAGAATATTACAGATCACACCCTTAGTGTTCCCTGATTTTTTAACACCCTCTCAGTTGTTTACAAGACAGGCCAATGCTTACTTAGAGATTGTCTAATGGTTAATTTCCTGCACATACAGTGACCATTCAACATACAAGGCTCTCATTGAAATTTGGGTGGGGAATTTATATGAGAAGCTGTCGTCAGTCACTCATCATGAATATAAAGTTCTTTTAAAACTAATGTTCATTCACACCAGAAGGCATGTCTTCAGGGATCATATATTTGGGCATTAGACCTGAGTTGGGTACAATGAAGGGAATTGATCAAAACTGGAGCAGGTGTGCATTGAAACCAATCTGCATCTCATGTTCAAATCTTAACTGAACAAACTGTAGAGAAGCTGATTGGTTGCCATGCACAGCTGCTCCAGATTTTGTCTGCTCCAGTTTTGATGAATTCCCCCAATATGCTTTGAGGTGTTTCATTCATATCAGGACATAGGTTTTAAGGAATCATGTACTTTGGGATTCAATCTGGAAACAAGTCAGATACAGTCCTACTTTTAAGGTGCTTCAAAGTTGATTTTAATTTGTCTGTTACTTTAGCATTCTTCACTTGTATGCTGAGGAAGAGCGGCACAGATGCAATCAAATGCCCTTATACACATGAGCTGCATTAATGTGCATTGCCATCCGTTTTCAGATGTGTTCTGTTTTTAAAGATCAGTATTCATTCAACTGGGTAAAGTGCAGGCCAGTCCATCCAAAATGCAGCATGGGGGATTTTATTGCCAATTTGTAATGTAACCCATTGGTGTAAATGGGCTTTTCTGAAAACAATGGATTTTTTTACATTTAAGGTATATTGCCTGCACTGGAATGAGTAAACACTGTAAATTAAACTTTAAAGTGGAAAAAGAGGGGGAAGGGTTAAAATAGTTCAAGTAGAATGTTTTAGGACTGTTCTCTGTGCATGTGCCCTGAGGAGGTTACAGAGAATCAAACTCTTTCCCTCCATTGGTTCAGCTTCCTTATATGAACACCAGTGCTATCCAGTACTGGGTGTCAGCTGTAGTTTCACATGTTCACAATTCTTTGGGATGCCCAGCCCTACAAATTGTCAGCTGCCAATTTTTTTCTCTCGTGGGCTTGGCATAGCTTAAAATACAGTATGTTGCAGACCCTGGTATTCAGGATTTTAGGTAATACCAAGCAAGATTCACACTTTCCCTTTTTTAGAAGGCCCATTAAAACTAAAATTAAATAAAAAAAGACTTTTACACCATGATGAACAGTAGTCGCATAGCTGGATAGGTTTATAATCTTATTTAAAGACACCGAACATACAGCCAAAGTTACCCTTCATAAGTATATGATTAGTCCATACAGTTCATTTGGTTTAACAAAGCCGCTATTTCCCTTTCAGTGGGGATGCCCCCTCATTGCAACAAGTAACTGCTCCATTTATGCCTAGGGGAACAGGAAAAATCTATATTGTCCGACTCTACCCCCCCC
>NW_017307794.1:187412-225189 GCF_000935625.1 Nanorana parkeri
CCCCCCCCCCCCCATTTTGGCCCCCCTTAGCCTCCTCTCCTCTCCCCTTCACTTTAAGGATCACTGACATCCGGTACAAAGCAGGCTCAGTAGCCCAGCGTTGTATGTAAGGATGTCAAAACCGGTCCACATCTGGAGAGGAGAGCGCTGACTTTGGGTGAGCTGGGATCAGATAAGTAAAACTGCTTTTTCCTGTCCCATAGGAAACCGGTCATTGAAAGAAAGTATGCTGGCCACCATTTTTGGCAACCATTTGTAATACTGATTTCCTTGCTTCAGTGGCTTTGGGAGTAATTAACCCGCAACATGTTTGCAGATCAGGGGCTCTGACTTACCTGGCTGCATGCTTGTTGCAGATCATTGATTTTGAAGGTAGTAAACTCGCAGCAATGGAACAGGCAGAGGGGAGAATGGCTATGTTTGGTGAAAACTGGTCCAATGGAAGTCTGTTTTATTGTCCTTACACAATGCCCCAAAATAAGAACGTCTGTTCTGACAAGCTTCGGAATGTTTTTTTTTTTGTTTTTTTTTTAAATTTCTGTATATTGTTACTAAACCTACATACGTGGGCTTATTTTATTTTTTTCTAGATTTTCCACTTGTTTAATTATAGTGTGAGCCTACCTTTTACATGAGCAACATTTATCTGCAGTTTTATGCAGCATGTAGGTTGAAAGAAGTTTTCTATTGTAACTCAGGTTTTATGTATTTTTTTTCTACTACAGATTTTATGCTTTTACTTGGTTACAGAAGTTTATCATCCATTTACATGCATTTCCTACTAAATAAACTGACCAAGAATGCACATACTGCTTTGTATATTGCAGCTATCATGGTAGATGAAGAAGCTAACCATGTGAATTGCACCATTGATTAATACTATAGTGTGTGTTACCAATGCTACATGCTCCTAGGGTGAGCAGATATGTGCTAACAGTCATAGATCTATTAACAGCCAATCATGGATCATCTATTAACAGCCTAGTGTAGTATAAAGCTGGCTATATACTGTGTGAATTTTGGATGGTGTAAAAACCTTTGCCGGTTTACTTTATCCAATTACCTTTTGGATAAGGGTGTTTTTACACGTGCACAGATGCAAGCAAGATTGGGCAAAACAATGCGTTCCTATGTCTCGTTCACATTTGCGTGTGTGCAAAATGTGCAATGTAGAGCTGCAGCTAACTATTTTCAAAATCAATTAGTTGGCCATTTTTTTGAGTTCGGTTAAACGGATAAAAAAAAATGGCTCCAGTGATGGACTACTAATTTGTATTGAGATTGTAGTCCATCACAGGAGAAAGCTTGGAGCGGTGGAAGTAAAAAAATGAAAAATAAAAAAAACCCAAAGCGATCAGTGCAGAATGGCACTGGCTCTAAAAGACTACAAATCCCACTACATTATAACTGGTGGTGTTCTGCATTGTGCTGTATAATGTATTGCTGGGATTTGTAGTCCTCTGTACAGCGCAATGTAGAATACCACCAGTTATATAGGAATACAACAAATCCCAGTAATACGTTATACTTGGTGTATAATGTATTGCTGGGGTTTGTAATTTTCTAGCTGATGGTACATTGTGCTCTATATTATACAGAGCAATGTACCATCAGCTATCGGGGGGGACTGCTCAGGTAAGTGCAGGCTTACCTGAGCAGTCTTCCAGCAACTTGCACGGGTGGTAGGGCGGGTCTAGCAGTGGCGAGCGTGAGGCGGGGAGGTGGTGTAGTGTATGCATGCAGGCACGTCTGGCAGCGGCGTGTGTGAGGAGGGGCAGGGGACGGCGCATGGTGTGTGCAGCTGTGAACAGGGCCAACTAATTGAAAGCCGATTAATTGATGATTCAAAACTTTGACAACTATCGGACAACTTTTTCCATCATTGATTATAATCAACTTAGTTGATTAGTTGTTGCAGCCCTAGTGCAATGCAGGAAAAAGTACATGCATGATTTTTGTGGTGGATGTCAACATGTTTTGTCCCCAGCATATTGTATTGTAGCCACAAACACACAAAACCAAATGTAAAATTATGTGTTTAAATGCATGTTTTTGTGCACATAAAATGCATGCAAATTCCAAATGCCTTGATGTGAAGTCTTCATGGTAAACTTGCAAAAACACACGATCCATGTGCATGTTGGAAATTCTCAATCCTAGAATGTGTTTCTCAATTTGGATTTTACCTGCTTAAAACAAGATCATGCACACAAAATATTCCTAGATGTGCATTGTATTAATGGAGGTAAATTTGTTGAGATCAAACATTCACACAGGTGTGAGAGTCGGGAGTCCCAGGTATTCTCCTGTTGTGCTCTTTGGACTTGCAGGTCACAGACGAACAGTAAATTCACCATTTACAATAATAGCTCCTGAGACGATTACTGCTCCAGTTGTAAATGTTAATTGTAGTTCTTGTGTATGAAGCACACTGCATTTTAGTTTTAGTGGTCATTTTAAATCAGCAGATTTTCTTCAGTATAACACCGAGCAGACCAGTTTTCCAAGAAAACAATCTGCCTGCTGTCCTGGAATGACCCCGAGTAGCTCTTGGCTTCACAATCATGTGTTCAGCGCTCTACCTTTTACATGGCGATTATCCCCGCTGCTCTGTTACATTAAAAATTCAGTTTGAATTCATGCAAAATTGACAAGGATGAACCAGTCTGCAACAATCTTCCAGTCTTGCGGCATGGTCCAGTCAGGGCCTGTTTATTTTAAGGAACCCTTCAGGATAGAAATATGAAGGCTTCCAATTGCTGACTTGTTTAAAGTGCTTGCTCTGTTGCGGTCTTCTTCATCCTTTTATCACTGATATTTTTCTGACCTAGAGCCAGCAAGCATTTGTAGAAGGAAGGATAGACATGACCGCTCTGGATCATACCTCTCCAAAAATAACTTGGCAGTGGTGGATTCCATATTTCCATCCTGGCAGTTTCCCTTTAGGTAGATCAGCCTTTGTCAACCAGGGTGCTGTGACATGTTCCACTATTTGGACTGAACTCTAATGTGAGCGGGAATTCTGATATAAAGAGGGGACTCGAATGTAAAGAGAGCTTCTGATGTGAAGGGAAGGTCCTGATCTGAAGGGAGGAGTTTGAGATGAACTGGGGAACCCCACATTTTGCATGCAAAATCAATTACATTTTAGACTGGGGTGCCTCAAGATTTGGCATACTTTTGAAGGGGGCTGTCATTGCAAAAGGTTGAGAAACGCTGAGGTAGAGCACCAGAAAAAAAGAAACCCTAATAAAATCTACTCTGACTGTGCAATGGATGATTTCCCATTAAAGATCGCCTGTCATTTAAAAAAAAAAAAAAAAAGTAAAGGAGCGCCATAGCAGGTCTACTTCCTAGATGTCTCGCTTAGGCACGACAAGCATGCAGTCAAAGAAAAAAAAAAAACACTCTACCTCTAAACCTAAGGTTGATGGCTTAAAACATCAGTATGATGGCAAATAACATTTTTAAAAAGCTATAGTGATTGTGGCCTACATATATATATATTAGTTTTTTTTTAGAGTAGGGACGGGTTAGAACCCTAGTAAATTTGCTGCATGTCCTCTTGGGGGAGATTACCCACCACTTCCTGCCCTAAAGATACAACTGGAAATCTCTACAAAGTGGACAACTTAAAGGAGAACTGTGGGGTTAAGGCTTTTCCCCATAGTTCTCCTTAAGGTAACGGGAGGACACAAACTAGTGTCCTCCCGTCACCCTAGGCTCAGTATACCGCGAGCTGTAGACGCTGAAGCGGATCCTGACCATTGTGCTGGGATCCGCCCAGCTGCGTAACTGACAACTGACAGCTGGCTCTGCCTATCTAGAGGCAGAGCCAGTTGTACCCGCCCGTTCTGCCAGTCAGCGCTGGCGGAGGGGGGAATCCAGCCCCTCCCCTGTCATGCAGAGAGCTGTGATGGGATCGAGAGGTGAGCGAATGCCGGTATGTGTTCGCTCACCTCCCGATCTACTGAGCCGACCTGTGACGGTCTCATTGTCACAGGTCGGCTAGAACTATGAGGTGAGTGAAAAGCACTCACCTCATAGTTCTCCTTTAAGCTGGCCATACACTGGTCAAATTTCATCTGAATCCTGCTGACTGCCAAAAAATTGATCAGTGTGTGTCTCAGTGGGAAGCCACTCTGCAAATTCTGTCAAAATACAGCACCCCTGTGGGTAATATTCTATGGGGGGGGTTTGTTCTGCCCCATGGTCAGCTTTAGACAAAGAAAAACAAAGTTGTCCCCATTGGAAGATTTACCCTCACCTCTTGCTCTGGTGACAGCTGTTACATTTTGGATTTCCCATTATTTTCTCTGACTGCATATCCAAACAGTGTCTGCACCAGGGATGAATTTACCTAGTGTTGTGGCTATAGATCCACTTTAAGTAACTGCCTCCACTATAATATGTTTCAACCACAGCAGGGCACTCCCAGTTTTGTAGGGCTTTACTATATGTATGTCACTGTAGATGCCTCCTTGTGTGGGAGGAAAGTTTCCTGAGGATTGTTCCCATGTGTACATACAGCTATTACAGATCTCCTTTGACACAGTACAATGTGCCAGTCAGGCAGAACAAGCAGCATGTGGAGGACAAATGTTACTGCATATTAGGGCCTCACAGCAGCCCCAACCGCAAGTTCCATTCCAACATCCCGAGGAAACCTCCACAGCTGTGACAAACTATGCACACAAGTCATCCCGGAGCACAAGGGCTGCACAGTGTGGAGTCGCCCCCCTTGGGAGACTTTAGCGTCTTTGTTTTTACATATGTGTAAGCCGTTTCATAGAATTGCGTAATTCTATATACTTTTTCCATTTGTGTTCGGCAGTTATAATCCTGCTATAGTCAAAAGTTATTCAAGACTTTGTGACTGAGTTACTCAAGCAGCATGTAAGTTCACATTGAATGTATTAGGAAGAGGTGACGGCTTTTATGGTTGTTATAAAATGTATTTCTATACCGGAGGACTCTGACACTTATTTAGTAACATGCTGTCAGAGCTCGGATGAAAACAATTAGGTCATGCCAGCTATGTGTGTTATAGATGCTGATGTAATGAAAGTTAAGTATTGAAAATAGTATATAGCCAGTCTTCTCTTTAACCTGAACTCTGGGCAGTTAAAGACACAAATCAATGTGGCCCTGAATCTGTTATGTCATTAAGGGCTGCTTTACATCTATGGTAAGGCAATGCATGCGGGGCCATTTATTTTGAATGGTACCCAAAGGTATTAAGGCAATGCATGCAGGGCCATTTATGTTGGAACAGCACCCAAACACGCTAAGGCAATGCATGCAAGGCCATTCATTTTGAATAGCACCCAAATGCACTAAAGCAATGCATGCAGGGCCATTTATTTTAAATAGCACCCAAACATGCAAAGACATGTAAATGAGTTTTTGGAAGCCCATCGATTTCAATAGACTGCCTTAATGAAACGCACACTAATGCATGACTTCGCCACGTAATTAATGTGCATTAATGCACTACACAATAGAAATGGGCTCTCTATGAGCTGAACACCCCCATGTTCAGTTCTAATTCGAGCTTTCAAACATGGAAAAGGTTCTAATTCGAATTTAGAACTCAAAGTAAGTCACTTGAAGTCCGCGGTGTTAAACCCCCCTTCCTGTCCAGGCCATTTTTCAGTATTCCACGCTGCGGTACTTTGACATTTATTCCATCATGCAACGCTGTACTGAAATTATTTTTATACCATTTTTTTAGGGACCGATAGGGTTTCTTTTGGTGGTTTAAGGTGTCCCCTTAAACTGCCTGTGAAGTGGCGGATCTGTATCATGTATAGAACCTGCTGCAGCAAAAATTATATTTGTAAAGAAAAAATTACATTTAAATTGCCGGTAATTGGTTTTCCCTTAATCTTGTAAACAACTGCTTGGGGAGGCAGCCTGTATGAAGAGGCCATATTTTAGGACACTCGGAACAAGGTTAGAGATTTTTGGGATAAATCCGTTGCAGACGTTAGATGAAAGTTACAACAGGCACTTTAAAATTAGGCCTTGGCGATGCTTTCACACGAAGGCCTCATTCACACGACTAACAGCCAGACCCTACAGATCCATGCTGTGTGCACAGCTGTATTAGGCTGCTCCTGGGAAGGACAGGTGCTGCGTGTGATTGCACGCAGCAGCCTGTTCTTCTCTATGGGATTACGTGGCTGTACGCTCATCCGAACTGCACGTCCGTGCACGTGTCCGTGCTCGGCCGCAGACAGGATCCATCCTGTCTGCGCACGAGTACAGACACCCGCACCCACACGGACGTGCAGTTCGGGTGAGCGTACGGCGGCGTACTCCCATAGACAAGAACAGGCTGCTGCGTGCAATCACATGCAGCAACTGTCCTTCGTGGGAACGGCCCAATACGGCACACAGCGGGAATGGCACACAGCATGGATCTGTAAGGACCGGCTGTTAGTAGCAATACTTTATCGAATGTGGTGCTTAGTGCACTATAAACTGTTGTACAATGGCTTAATATTAAAAAAAAATAAAAAACAAACAAAAAATAAAAAAGAAAAACGGAAACACCTGCGACACAGAAGGGGGAATAGCAATGGGTCAGCAAAAGGACCTTCTTCTGGAAAAAAATAAAAATAATAAAAGAAAATTAAAAAATAAAAAATAAATAAATGGGAACACCGGTGACGCAGGAGAAACATCGACGCCACTGACACACACAAAAAAGACAGTGAATATACAGGATAGAAAATAATACTATAGACAGTACAGAGTACTGTCTATAGGCGAACAGCCCGCTGAGCACCCTGACAGTTCGTGTGTTCGCTGAACACATGATCTGCCGATGTTCGAGCCCATGCCTACTCTCCATATATTTTTAAATGCAAGCAGTTTAAGTACATGAAATTGACATGGTATTGGCCTCTTATAATTCTTTACTGCAGAACTTAAACTGGGGTAGGGAGAAGCAGCACAAGGAGCCAGTCAGTTACACAAAGCACAGAACACGGTCATATGAGAAGAGAGCAGAGTGAAAGAGCGATGAGCTCATCCGTCTGCCGCATCTTCTTTCGCTGTCCAATCCCAGGCTGGGGTAAGGAGAACACCTTAAGGTGTTACTGGACTGCAACTAAATGTAGGTCAAGAGAAAAATCAGGTCTCCTGTCCTGCCAGATAGGGCTGTGCAGGATGGACAAAAATAAACAACACTGCACGGCAATCAGGGCTAGATTTACTCTCTCTGCTGCCCCAAAGCCAGGTTCCTCAATGCGCCACCCTACACGCCAACCACACTACCATTTGCCACGATCACTTGTACAAAACAAGTGGTGGCTTCTCCGCTGTACATTTAGCTCTGCTTGCCCAAAGCAGGGCTAAATGTAGAAAACAACTGCCCGCCCGGAGCTGCATGTCCTGGGCATCGGGAGATAAAAATTCCATACCTCTGCTGCCCCTCTACTCCCTGCTGTCCTGAGGCCGGGCCTTGGTTGGCCTTGTGGGAAATCCGGCCCTGGCGGCAATACCACCACTAAATGGTGCCGTCAAGCAGCGGTAGTGCCTTGTGAATGGCAATCCCCCAGTTATATGCAGGGCAGAAGATTTATAAATCAGCCCCCAAGAGTTCAAGTTAGACACAACTGATAATATATGGAGTGCAAAATAGCATGAACTCAAGATCAATGGCACCTAGACAGAAATTTTTGTTATATTACCCATTGTCCTCTGTTCATGACATAATCACAACATCACATAATAGCTGGATGATGTGCCCAGAAGATCTAAGGGTGGAATAGTCTTCAGATCAGGACTCTTCATGTATCTGTGCTCTTCCTAAGCAAGGCTTAATGCCTATTATGGACAGTGGCGGAGCAGGGTGTAAATAAACTCTATTTCAATCTAAATAATCAGAGGTATTTAAAAAGCTACATCTTTTAACCGCTTGCCGTCCGTCCACTGTCATTACCGGCTGTTACATACAAGCATTCGGCCGATCGCTTGTGTCATAGCATACAGTATTTACCTGACGTGACCCCAACTTTTATATTTTTATAATTTTTACTGAAAATTCATTTCAGTACAGCATTGCATGATGGAATAAATGTCAGTCAAAGTACTGCAGCGATGAATACTGAAAAATAGCCTGGACAGGAGGGGGTTTAACACCACGGTCAGCAAGTGGTTAAAGCTAAACCACACTACAAAACAGATGAAATGAACTCCTGGTGTAAACTACACAAGCAGCAAACAACAGCATAATAGTAGAGATCGGCTGCAAACAAGTGCAGCATTGTGCTATTACAAAAGATGAACCACTGCTACTGCTGGATTTACTGCATACAGATTACATAATATAGAGACAAGTTTTCCCCCATTCATTTAGTGATCAGTCACTACATAGAGTGATTATAGCAACGCAAGAGCATTTTGTAATTTGAACTCCTAAAGGTGCCCATACACTTTACAAACCTCGCAAGACATTTGTCTTGCGAGGGTTGTAAAGTACTTAAAAAAACGTACGGACAGGCAGATCGTACTCGCGATCATCGCAAGCCCGCCCCCCTGAGGGGTGGGCTTCCGCACACTGGCCCGTTCAGCAGTTGTCGAACAAGCAGGCCACTAACTCGCCGAGAATCGTACGATTCCCGGTGGGTTTTCCAGCCTGCTTGTTCGACGGAAGACGTGCGACCGTACAGTAGAAACGTTCGCACGCCTTCCATACACTGCACGATTATCGTACGAATCCAGGATTTCCCGCGACTCTCGTACGAGAATCGTGCAGTGTATGGGCACCTTAATGCTTCATCCCTCAACAGGAGGAATCCCATTGTTTTCAAAGCCCCACTGTTCACATCTGAGTGTTCTGTCGCCAGCGGTGTATTTACAAATGCTGCTGCCCTAGGCAAAACAGCAACGCCGCACCCCCCCACCGTCCGCTGCCTTCTGGACACCACCGCAGCACGCCGTCCTCGTCCCCGCCGGCCGTCCTCGCCCCCGGCGCTACTATAGCCTCCGGTTCACTTCCCCTGATAAATAAAATTTATCAAGGGGAGAGAGCCACAGCAACGCCGCTCTCAGGGAATCTGCCGCTCCAGGCAAACGCCTTGTTTGCCTCGCGGCAGATACGCCCCTGTCTGTCGCTCATAGAAAAAAGCCGGTAGCTTGAAAAAGTAAATGAGCTATTTTTGGAGTAGAGTCAAGTGTTTTTGCCCCAATAAACTTCAATGAGAGCGCTTGAAAAACATGCAAAAAAGTAGTTTTTTGTCCCCTGGAAGCTATCTTTGCATTGGCAAAAAACAAAACACCTGAAATAAACTCCCAAAGACACTCAACTAAAGGGTAAATGCGGCCTTAAAATCACCTAAGTAACGCTTGCCCTTGAGGAACCCATAGACATTACATGCCAGTCTCACAGTCTGGCAATTATCAAATTTCTATAAACTAGTCCCTTCTCACCGTAACCTGCATGGTAGTAAACTACCTGCAAACAGCTGGCGGAGGCTTCTTTGTGGGGAAGGGGAGGGGAGGGGAGGGGAGATTGCATTATTGGACTAGCTTGGCCAGTCACAGTCGATTTCCCTTTAGAATGGAGCTGGAGGTGTCAGTAGATTGGCTCCCCAAACCGCACTGTGGGGTGCGTCACCTGCATTTATCTTCAGCCTATATTTTGACTTATGACTGAAGTGTATGTGTAAGCAATTGCTTTCTGAACAATCCCACTCAACTACGTTTTGCGTGTCGTCTTCCATTTGTTTCCCGATTACATTCCTTTTACCATGCTGTCTTCCATTTGTTTGCCGATTACATTCCTTTTACCATGATGTCTTCCATTTGTTTTCCCATTACATTACTTTTACCATGCTGTCTTCCATTTGTTTCCCGATTACATTCCTTTTACCATGCTGTCTTTCATTTGTTTTCCCATTACATTCCAGCATAACTTGTTCTGTTATAATAGTCTGTTTCATCATAGGAGTGGTCAACCATAAACAACTTTCTCATGAATCTTGTCTGGGTTCTAGGGAGCCTGCTCTTAATTGAAACCATGCAGGTGAAGGAGCTTTCCAGAAATGAGCAGTCTGCTTAGAGAAAATATATTATGAAAGCCATGCCAGATTGTATCTTTTTTCCACCTGCAGAGAATCATTGTTGTTCAGACATTACAGCCATTACGTGCCTTCATGGTTTCATGTGTACAACTTAAAACATACTTCCCAAATTCCTGAGACAGGAATGCTCTTTGACTCAAAGTGTGTAGGCTAAGGATACACTCCCTGTCATGCCACCAGTTTCGTAGACCATAAGGAATTAATAAGCATAAGGTTTAGTGTAGTGTAGTTTTGTAGTTAGGTATTGCATTTATTATACAGGTCTGTCCAAAAAGTGGGACAATTGAGGAAAGATGGACAGAGGGATTTGGTTTCGAAGCGTGACAGTCCCTCTAAATGAGGGACAATTGGGAATTATGCTTAAATTATGTTCATACCATCACCAGGATATTATTGAAATTTTAACAAGGATCTTTGGAAGGTTATCCTTAGTACATCTGCCCCACTAAATGTCCCTGCAGCCGACTCAGATGTGCTATGTCGCGTGGACTGTGATCTGTTTATCAGCTGTAGCTGAAGCTGGGTTGTCTCAGAAATGATCACTTTTCTTACCGGTCATAGAAAACATACACTGCTGTTTCTGATCTGTAAGATGTTTTTCTCCAAATTACTTTCTACTCTGTCATGTTCCGCTTAAGGCAAAAGCTGCCAAAGTAATAAACCTAAAATCATGTCTAACTTGTCCAAACCCACAGAAAGTCTCAGAGCAGGATGCTGGAGGTTTGACACATCTTGTGCTACTTCCAGATGACTAAGGCTTCGAGCCCCAGGAGAAGGCACAGGAAGTTGTTGATTGTCCTGCACCCTGTCACATGCAGACTGAAGAGTTCACATTTACTGATCTGCTTGGGTATCCTATAGTGGAACACACTGGGACATACAGGTATCTATAAATCTGAGATGTAGCTTGCTGTGACAATCACTCCTAGACAGATACCTGTTGAGTGTGGTATTATGCAATTTATTAGAACAAGTGGTGCCTGGTGGTATTACCATTATAGAATCACATGGATATGTCATTTAGTTCCTAGAAGTCCATTAAATCCTGTTGCTTTAGCAGAACTGATGTCCAATATCCATGCATATCACTCATAACAGAAAAGGCTGATACATTCAGATACCCTTGTTGCATTTAATATGCATTTAAATATTTTTAATGAATACATAACTGCGCTAAAGGCTAAGTTTACTAAGCTTAGTATATTGTACGCTAAGCCGCGCAGCTCAGTGCACAGACCTGGCATGCCGAGATAAAGTAACTCCCATGTGCATGTGCAGGAGTTACGTCATCAGGGCCTGTCCAATCAAGAAGCTAAAGATTAAAATCCAGAAGAAGTCTGGGGCAAAGATGGACGCGTCGGACAGGGAGAAGTGCAGCAATGGAGGAGATCACGTTGGCAGGTAAGTCTTCCATAATGTGCTGTCCATACTAGCACACTATGACGAGAATCTCCTGGGGGCCCCTTTTTTAATAGCTTCTCTTCCGTTTTAAATGAGCTGTGTAGCACTTTGTAAAAATCTTTTCACACTTTCCTCTATAGATCACCTGTGTATGTTTAATGACTCCCACGTGGACTTGGCATAGAATCACAGCCTATTCCAAGCTGTGCTAGCAAACTACAAAGCTATTGCTCGGTATCTGTAATGGCTTGTTCAAGTCTAGCTTATGAATCTGTTTCATCTTTTAGATTGTAAGCCCTCACGGGCAGGGCCCTCCTTTCCATCTTGTCTTGAATTGTATTGTGGCTGTAATGTCTTCCTTAAATTGTAAAGCGCTGTGCAAACTATTGGCGCTATATAAATCCTGTATAATAATAATCTGTGTCTCATCACTCTTGCACTATCAACAGTGCAGACGCTCCATGGTGATCAGCCTACTGCTGAACAGGCAAATATTACATTGTTTTTTTGTTTTCAAAAACATTTCTATTTGTTTTAAAGACCAATTCATCTTTTAGTTACATTTCACCAAATACAGGTGCATTAAAACATAAGGTGCGCAAAGTCTTGTAGTTTGTTTTCTTTAACAATCAGCCACAGCCTTGGGGTAAAAAGCCTGTGTCCCGGCAGCATGCTGCAGAGTGCAACCCTTGTTCTCTGTGATACGCCCCCTGCTGAGTCAAAGTCTTAACTCTCCAATCAGCATTGCAGAGCTATAGGTCTGACTCAATATGGGGCTTGCTCTGCAGAGAGACCACTGCTTCCCTATAGAGAGCAAGGGTCCCACTCTGCAGATGCTGGCAGGGGATAGGCTTTTAACTCATACCCTTTTGGTAGGGCTCTGGCATTGAAGTATTGCAATGGTGCTTCATATGTACTGAATATGTTACTTTGCCTAGTATCTGCAAAATACCAGTTGGCTTTAAGGTGACTAACAACTTAAGGTCCCCACACACCTTACGATAATCGTACGATAATCGCGGGAAATCCCGCGATCGTACGATTATCGTAAGGTGTGTGGAAGCCGTGAGACCTCTACTACTGTAAGGTCGCACGACTTTGAACTTACGGACATGTTCGAAAACCCGCCGAGCATCGTACGACGTTCGGCGGGTTTGTGGCATGTCCGTACAATAACAGCCGTACGGGCCGGTGTGCGCAAGCGCACACTGCCCGTTCGGCAATGCGGTCTTAGGAAGCCTGCCCCTCAGGGGGCGTGGCTTGCGATCATCGCAAGTACGATCTGCCTATGCAAGATAGGCAGATCGTACGTTTTTTTAAGTACCTTACAACCATCGCAAGACAAAATTTCCCAATTCTTTTCTCTCACAAACAAAAGAGTTTGACTGATTTGTCTGCTCGTGTTAACAAATTACTATAGCTAAAGTATGGAGATGTGTAAGTGTATCTATACTGACTTTTTGATCATATCTTTTCTTTGATATGTATGTGTGATTCATTTGGCGGAAGTGATCATCTTTAAGAAATGTTCCATTGAGAACCTTTAGCCCTGGAGTCAGGGAAATACTGATACATAACATGTTTGCAGAGTCCACACCCATGTAGTACGTTTGTGGATCCTACCTTTAAACCGTGACTAATGACAATTTTATGCACACGTGTTCTTTCTACTGTCTAACTTGTGATAATACAAGGCTGCTATTTTAATCCACTTGTCAACACTGAGTCTCATTTTGAGTGGATTGTCTTGCATGGTTTTAGACTTTGTGCTTTCTATTTAGTTTCAGGACCATATAACAACAATTAACTGGTTTTCTGCACTTAAATACAGTGCTTGACTGTATCGTCTGGCTTCCCATTACTGGGGAAGTAGCTGAGCAGGAGGAACATAAATAGCAGGGATCCCAACCTGAAAAAAGTAATTTCAGGGAGGTGCCCTTCTTATTTCAGGGAGGTGTCCTCTGACCCCCCCCCCCCTATCCGCAGGGGGGGGCACCCCCCTGAAATGATGGCAGATAGCAAATAAGCTATTGCTTCCCGTGCTATCTGCTGGGCTTTTTTTTTGTATCCTGAGAGCTGCTCCCATCACAATAAAAAAAAACTGCATAGGAATGAATAGCTAGATTGCTATTGGCTATTTCAATTTGCGATAGCCAATAGCAAACTGGCTATTGTGCCCGCCCTCTGCTGCTGTCAATCAGCAGAGGAGGACCTAATGGGAACTTCGGCAGCCCCTCTGTCAGAAAAAAAAAAAAACAGACAGCATGCTAGATCGATCAGAGTAAACCTTTCCAGGAGAAAATGTTTCTCTCCCGGGCGGCCGGGAGCCGTTATCTACTAGCGGGAGACTCCCGGAACATCCGAGGGAGTTGGGATGTCTGAAATAGTTAATTCGTTTACGAAAAATTTGTTTTTCAGACGAATTTTCGTTATTCGGAGGTTCGGATGTATCCGAATTTCCGAATAACAGAAATGACGAATGAAAACGAATCCGAATTTCCGAGAACAAATTTCGGACGAAAATTATTAGCGGTAGTCTGTACAAATTTTCGTTTGTGGACGAATTTTCATTGCAGCAAAGTGACATTAAAAAAACAAACAATTTTTTAATGTTACTTTGCTGCAACGAAACGAACACGTAAATTCGTACAGACTACCGCTAACGAATTTCATCCGAATTCAAATTCCAAAACAAATTGACTTTTGGACCCGAATCCCGATAAACGAAATAACGCAAAATCCGAATCAAAACAAAACTAAACAAATTTTTTGCCGGTGCACATGGCTAGTATTTTTTACCCTGAACGCGTTGGATTTAATTTATAAACAACTAAGCTGAAGTCTGATTTCAGTTGAGTTGTTTTACATTTTTCTGTTGTCACTCCAGTGACCAGTGACCGATGTCACTAGGTAGTAAAGCCAGAATGAAGAGACATCCCAGAAATGGTACCTTCAAAACCAAGCAGCAATGTCAGCTCTCATATATCTCTTAAAGTGTAGTTCCACTTTTGCTGTCAGATTTGAGAGAACCCCTCTATTAGATATGTGCGATTCGTTTCGTTTCCGAAACGAAATTCAGACGAAATTGTGTATCAAAAGTCTTCAGCGATATCCACCAATGTGGGTCTCCTCAGAGTGCGAGTAATGACACCGGTGGATATCGCTAAAGACTTTTGGATGTACTATACCCTACCTGGAGGATGAGGATTAGTACAACTAAGTCAGGAATTTCCATTTGTCTAAGGAATTACATTTTAGGTTAAATAAGACAGAGATTGGTGTCCGTGGACTTTCTGCTGTCCTTATTAAGGGCCCAGTCACACCATCAAGAATACGTTCCAGTGCATTCAGCCTCTGGAACACACTGGCGGTGCATTGAACTCAATGGCCCTGCAGCCCGCTGTGCGATTGCTGGTACCCGAATGTGTGGCACATTAGTGCCTGCGTTCCGATCCAATGCGATCTGCCAAAAATGCTGCAAGCATGCCCCCTCCCGCCCCAAAACAAAGTGAGCCGGCCAGGTTGCCTTCCAGTGCGTTCCAGAGGCTGAACGCACTGGAACGCACTCTTGATGGTGTGATAGGGCCCTCATCCTCTATACCCTCCATGACCTCCACAGAGTCAGTGATAGATCCAGCAACAGTGATTTTCCATTATTTGGGAAGTGTGCGGGGCCGTCTGTATGTGTGGGATTGTGAATGGTTGTGGACAACGTTGTAAAAGGTGTTTAATGGAAAGATAGAATATGAACTTTCACTTTTTTGATGTTTGATTTTTTTCTATTAAACCTTTTCATATTAAAATCACTAAGGCCTCCTTCACACCAGATGCAGTGCGTTTCGACCCGATTCTGGCCAGAACGCACTACCTCGCATTGCGGTCGGCTCACTTTTCTGTGGGGCAGCAGGGGGTGTGGTGGGCCATTGAAGTGAATGACATCGTAGCCACGCCCTCTGGCCACAATGTGAACGGCCGCACGGGATTGCAAGGCACATTATGGTGTGGTCACCAGTTTAAACCCCCCCCCTTCCCCATCTAGCCTTCACCCAGCCTTACCTGACTCCTGCAGCAGCTGCTTCATCTCGGCGGCCAGAGGGTCCTCTCCCAACAGTTTATTGCGGTGCCTGCGATGTCTGTAGCAGCTCAGCCAGGCCGACAGGTGACCGGCACAGCCTCCTCTCCCCGCACAGCTGCCTGTACATTCTACTGCTACGGGTGGCAGAGCGGCGGGAGATTTGCATGAAGGAGCTGCGGGCCCTCTGCTTCCTCTCTGGAACTCCTCGGCTAACAAAGGGAAGGAGGAGTCCGGTGACGTCACGGACATCGACGTCACAGGACTCCTCCCCCTTCCTTTTGTTAGCCACTTGGGGAAGGGGGAGGAGTCCGGTGACGTCGATGTCCGTGACGTCACCGGATCTCTGACGGAACTCTCGGAAGACCCGGAAGCCGGCGGAGAGGTGAGTACCGATCAAAAGAATTTTGATCAATCAAAAAAATTAACGATTAATCGAGGGATTCATCGTTAATTTCCGCAGTCCTAAAATTTTCAGTATGCCGTGTGAACAGGAACACATAATGAGCAAATAGAGGGGTTTTCTCAAATTTCACTGCAAAAGTGGAAATATTCTTTAACATTACATCAGGGAAAACTAGGTAGGATTTTTAATCAAGTATAAAGCACTTACAAATGTAAGCAGCAAGTTTAAGTTATGCTTTGTGAATGAGATCTTGTAACAAATTTAAAATAGATGTTATCCCAATCTGGCTGCAAAAGTAGAAATACTGTATGGTTGAATGGTTGGCTGTGCATGGATGATCCTGCCATATCACAATTTCTCCAGGACCAGTTTCTTCCCTAACAGGAAGTAGTCTAATCACACAAGTATTTCTGTTTAGGGAAAAGGAGGAAGAAGAGAGAGCCACAGACAGACAGTCCCCAAATGTTACAGTAGCAACTGGCTAGGATTTCCTTTTCTATAACGCCTGATTGTTTTGTTCAATGACAGCTTTTGTTCAGGGCTATCAGGGGGCTGACCTATAGAGATTGATTTGCCATCCAAACTGGCCAGCAAAGGCCAAATCAAGTGACTATGATCTTCTGTCTAAATACACCTTTAGTTTTATGCATATAAAATATAAACCTGGCTGCCGTTCAGATTCCTAATCCTGCTGTGTGCATAGCAGATGATATAATTATCTTTTCGGAAGACAATGTGATTGCCGTTTACTCCCGGAGGTGTTTAGAAGGCACAGGATCTCTGAATAATTCAGTATTGCATGCAGCAAATTAGTTAAGTAATTAGTGCAATGGTTACCATTACTGCATGAGGTGAAAAATGAATAAATATAAAAGAAATTCCTTCTTTCCAGACCTTTCTTTATTTGTTGAACATACAACACAACGTGCAGTAAACCACTGAGCTCCTGGCCTGACTGATGAATACCCAGCGGCAGTGGAAGCAAAAACTGAAACTCTCAGAAGCCGTCTGATTAGGGGAAGTGGAAAATGACAGTAACCACAGAGGCGTCACAATAGCAATGAAGCACATAACGCTCGCACGTCACTGATAGGCTACTGAGGGGGAATGAGGACCTGGAACAGCAGTGTACATGAGTTACTAAATTAAGTGGTTACAAGTAACATTAAACAAACTCAGTCTCCACCCTTGAGCACAAAGAGGAACTTCATGAACATGAGATGTAGCAAGAACTATAAAAAGATTAAGACAAGAGTTTTATAGTTAACGGTTCTTTAGGCAGTTAACACAATTTTTCTTATTTGCCAGACCTAGTGCAATGGATAATCCCTAAATATAGGCTCATTACCTTTTTTCCATGGTAAACTAATGACCCTTCTCAATAAGCCTAGCATCACACCTTGCAAGGTCAGCTATGCTGAGCCCAATATTCACAAGAAACCGCTTGAGAAAGAGAAGAAAATAAAAACCATTTGGGTCATGCAATGATTCAAGGAAACCTGTATATATAAGAGAGTTTGGTAATTGCCTAATTCTTCTGCTGATCCAAAGGCTTCAACGCTCTCCAAGTCTGTATATGTATATAAATCAGGAGTTCTGACTTTATTAGTTATATGCTTGTTCCAAGTCAGTGACTCAGAATGTATTGAGACCAGAGACTAGTAGCATGATAAGCAATGGCAGTCTTCATATGGTTTGGGCTCAGTTTTTTTAGATTATTTTTCAAATTGATTTTTTTTCTTCTTTTTATTTATAATGTACTCCTGTGACCCAAATAGAATATAGCCAGCTAATGCCTGCTATCTGCTGACAGAGCAAAATCACGCTGCAGCTGGGAAGGATCCCAACAATATTGTTGGGATCCACCTGACTGCCTGATTGACAGCTGGCTCTGCCTCTCTAGAGCCAGAAGCAGCTGTATCTGCCCCCTCCCCTGTCTTTCCCTCCAATGTGCGCTGGAGGAACAGAGAAGGGATGAGGGAATCCTTGCTGGGAGTGGTAACTGAAAGTTACGGATCTCTGTAGGAAGCTGACCGGGAGCTGAGCGATCAGCAGTTCATGATCGCTCAGCTTTCAGTATAGAGTCGGTGTGCGATAGCTGCAGATGTTTAGATCAATGCTTAGACCTGGAGGACTGTCCCTTAGGGTCTAATCACACCTTTTCATCTGTCAACGTGATAAAGAATGCCTTTTGAATCTTAAAGTAATATTAAACTCTCAAACATTTTAATAATAATAAATCCAATCAAACAAATATACATTGCTCAGCAAAGTATATAACACTTACAGTCATCATGTTTCCAAACAGCTGCTCCAACTCTCTCAGCTCCACTTCCCTGAACTTCCTGTCCAGTACAAGATCACAAGGGATAGAGCAGTCACCAGCAACTGTCCTTCTACCAGTTTGGAGAACAGGGGAGGAGTGGGGAGCAGGGAACTGGGGAGTGTCTTGCTTTACCGTGCTTGTGGGTGGCTCCATAGTCCTCTGCAAGGGGATTTAAAATAGCATTTGAAATAGATTAAAAACCTTTTGACTTTAATATCACTTTAAGGCAGCCCATTCAGTTTGAATGGGCCCTCAATTTGTGTCAACCCATAATTAAATGTACAATTTTTGGCAACACCAAAACGCTCAGAGCATTTACATTTGTGCGTTGTGGTGTGCTATAGCACAGGCCCATTTTGTTCTTACTATATACAGTATCTCACAGAAGTGAGTACACCCTCACATTTTTGTAAATATTTTATTATATAATTTCATGTGACGACACAGAAGAAATGACACTTTGCTACAATGTAAAGTAGTGAGTGTACAGCTTGTATATCAGTGTACATTTGCTGTCCCCTCAAAATAACTCAACACACAGCCATTAATGTCTAAACCGCTGGCAATAAAAACGCTGGCAATACTCATACGTCTATTTCCTAAAGACATCCTCTGGATATGATGCTGAGCATGTGCACTCAACTTCTTTGGTCGACCATGGCGAGGCCTGTTCTGAGTGGAACCTGTCCTGTTAAACCACTGTATGGTCTTGGCCACCATGCTGCAGCTCAGTTTCAGGGTCTTGGCAATCTTCTTATAGCCTAGGCCATCTTTATGTAGATCAACAATTCTTTTTTTCAGATCCTCAGAGAGTTCTTTGCCATGAAGGGCCTTGTTGAACTTCCAGTGACCAGTATGAAGAGAGTGAGAGCGATAACACCAAATTTAACATACCTGCTCCCCATTCACACCTGAGACCTTGTAACACTAACGAGTCACATGACACCGGGGAGTGAAAATGGCTAATTGGGCCCAATTTGGACATTTTCACTTAGGGGTGTGCTCACTTTTGTTGCAGCGGTTTAGACATTAATGGCTGTGTGTTGAGTTATTTTGAGGGGACAACAAATGTACACTGATATACAAGCTGTACACTCACTACTTTACCTTGTAGCAAAGTGTCATTTCTTTTGTGTCGTCACATGAAATTATATAATAAAATGAGGGGTGTACTCACTTCTGTGAGATACTGTATGTGTGTTGAGGTGGCAGTCAGAATATGCTTTGCGGTAAAAGTATGAATTAATGCAACGTTTACATCCATGCGTTACAGTAATGCTCCATACAAGGGCAACCAAGATCACTTCAGACCCCTTTTTTTTCTTTCCATTCCGCTATAGCATAGGCACATTTTCTTACTCTAGAGATGCCAGTCAAAATAAATGACTGTAATACCTCTGCAACGCACGCCTAGGATCACAACTGCGGAGTAACCTGTTTAACGGTTCAGCCAGTGAGCGGTCTCTATAATACTCTCTCAGCAACTTAGAGATGTGTATGAGACCGGTAACATCATGTAACCGTGGTGGAATAAATGGTTAAGCGGGATCACTGTGACACCTTTGAAGTGTCTGACACAACTTTAGTAGGAGCCCCAAGAGGCCAGTTGAGGATCAGCAAGGCAGGATGGTAAGTATGGTACCTCACTATGATTGGAGTACGCCACTTCCTACAGTATGCCCATACACAACACAATTGATATGGCAAGTCACAGGTAAGTAAATACAGTTCTGGTATGTCACTGGTGTGCGAAAAGATACCACAAGCGAAATAGTGATAACAGCAATAGTTCCTCCAATAAGGCAAAGACAATGTAGTAAAGATATAGCAGTTAGCCACAGGTACTTGCGGTTGTGGAGGTCTCAACAGAGCTGTATCGCAGAGGGTAGTAGCTGTGAAGCAGAGCTGTGCCGCTATCACCCCAGGTACTTGCGGTTCCGGGCAGGAGGCAATGTTAAGTTGGTTCCCCAGTACTTCCACTACAGTTGCCAGAGAAGTGGTGACAGTCTGAGAGAAGCCTGGTCCCTTGTGCGGACTGCGGATGCAGAGAGTGAATCTTCAGCGTTCACTGTCACAAACAGTAGGACGACGAAGATTCGTCTGGCCGCGGCTTAAGGAGGCTTGTGCGCGGGCCCGGAGGGAGGAGCTAGGGTACGTCGTGCGCGGCCACGGATCGCGGCCCAGGAACGATACGCGGTAAGTCTGTAGGTAGGTGCAGTACGGCCAATGGTCACTAGATGCCCCCATGGGGCCCTGGAGATAGATGCAGCTCTGGCCTGGGGAGACTCTGTGTCCCAGGAGAGTTGATATATAGGGGGCGGCCAAGAGGGGAAGGAGTTCAGTTCAGTTCTGTTCAGGAGAGTAGAGGAGAAGTCTAAGACTGTATGCAGAGTCTCCGGAGGGAGACTAATTCTAAAACATAGGCTGGTCCATGGGAAGGACAGGACCAGGCCTAGGACTATGTAGAACTATAGAGATTCCCCAGTTTCCCCTGGAGGGGGAAACCACCGAGCTAGGACTGACAAGGATGGGATTCCGGAGAATAGTGAGAAGCTGTAAGACTGACGATATTTGCCAGTGGGCCTCTGGCCGAAGTAAGTTTTGGACTCTGGGCTGCACCTGGGCTGTTCTTCTCTCTCTCTCTAATCTGTATCGCTATGCAACTATCAAGAAATGTGCCGTCATCCCACCCGGGGGTGGCTGAAATGTATGCTTCATACCAAGTTCATTCTTTCAAGTAAAACTAAGAAAAGACTATCTGTGTGGACTGGTTCTTCTCCCTCCAACCTCTGAGAAGGTGGGGTTCTACTGGAGTGTGATGTTGGACTGTATCGTGGCGGTAACCATCCTGAGGAGGGTAGGTGTGCAAAGGGGCTATGTCCGAAACAGGGTGCCGTTCATGGTGGCCTTTCTCCCTACAGGGGAGGAAGCGCCGAATACCGCAGAGGCGGTGGAAGCCATGAGGCCCTGTGTGCGCAGTACTACACGTGTGTGAGTGTTTGCACGAGGCCAGAGTGGTGGCCCCTGATCGTGGGGTGCCTGGTGTCGAGTTGCATACACGGGGTTACCAGAGCCAACCCAAAGGGAACACACACGCAAACACCCCAAGAGTGAACCCCGCCTACAAGTCTCTTACAATGATAATATATTTAGCATTGTGGAAACGCATAATAAATTGCAGGTTTTGGTGTACGTTACCACAACATTCACTTGCTACAAGGGTAACCAGGCTGTTCTACAGTCCCCTTTTTTTATTTTCCTTCCCTCTTTTTCCTCTAATTCATTCTTCTTTTCTCTGAAACCTTTCCACATGGAAGTACTTATCATTTGGACTAAGAGAAAACACTTTAAATCATGTTTGTTATCACCCCCAGTGGCGTAACAATCACCATAGCGACCCAGGCGGCCGCTATGGGGCCCCCGGGGCACAGGGGGCCCGGCCAGGACATCTCCCTGATGCCGTGCGGGCCGCCTGGGTCGCTATGGCATTTCAGGCTGCTGGCTGTCACTGGCGGCTGTGAGGAGAAACACGCAGCCATTCACATGTGCAGCGGCGCGTACCTCCTCACAGCTGCTGAGTCGATGACAACCAGCAGCTTCAGGAGAGGTGGCTGGGCCCGTCGTCGGCAGCGATGGAGGAGGCGAGGCCCAGCGATCGAGGAGGCGGGTCTTAGCGATGAAGAGGCGGGCCCGGCGATCGAGGAGGTGGGGCCCAGTGACGGAGGAGGCGGGGCCCACAAGCGATCGTGGAGGAGAAGGAGGCGGACAGAGGATCGGCCAGACACGTAAGAGGGCTTGACCGCCCACCTGAGACCCTGCAGAGCTCACCATAGATAGTCATAGATAGTCATACAAGATTTTGCTATGGGGCCCTGTGATTTCTAGTTACGCCCATGATCACCCCCTTGTTGTATGACTGCTTTTAAACACCAGAAGTGACCTGATGTTTCCTTGTAGGCCAACTTCATTCTTTCTCAAATAAAAGTTACAGAAATTAACAAGTAAATAAATAAAGTCTGTTATGATAACTTTGTGAAGTAGATGGGTTAATAAAATCTTTGATTTATAAACGTACATTTGCTGCAAGTCCCAGTCTCAGCTGGCAAAGCTCTGACCACATCCTAACAGTCTCCACCATAATTTCCTTCACTTTGGTTTGGTGACATGAATATGGGCAATTCAAATCAGGTCAACCAATAGGGGCTTTTTGCATCATCTTATGTTCTGTATTCGTAAAGGTCTCTGCTGAAAAGCGGATGATGATAAAGAAACAGAATAAAGATAAGTAACTGAATAAATAGTAAGCAAACATAAAGCTATTGGAATAGCATGGCCAGAACAGCAATGTCTATGTAGTGATGTGTTTATTACCCTGTCTGTTTATTTACTAAATGTATCTATTGTCCTGTGATGAAGTGCGTTTGCCATTTTCATTTATGGCTTCTGTGCCTTCTGCACTTTGTGATGAAGACATTAAATGTGACCTGTCTATAGCAAGACATTATTGGGTAAGCCCTCTTTGAGATCACATGGACATAAAGATAGAGGAAAGTAGTTCTCTACAAGGCACAGAGGTAAGGTATTGCAGCATCCCCTCTGTGAGACATGCTATGAGGACTGTCCAATGTTCCTGTTTAGAGAATACATAAAGTTTGCTTGTCACTGGCTGTTAATGTTCCTACTATTAATACTAAATATTCCACATATTACTTATAGAATGTATTGGAGGTATGGGCACTTGTTAGCATTTCTGTCCTATTCTCAACCTATCTAAACCCAAAATCAAACATGTTATACATTGCAGCTTGCTAATCCTTTAATGTGGTGGCTGGTTTTCCTTTTTTGGCTTTTTTCCCTTTATTTTTACCTGGTGTTCTATCCAGTAACACACTTAGGCCTGGTTCACACCTGTGCGTATTGCATAAGCGCGACTTAGTGTGGCTGCATTATATGGAGGAGCAATGGAGCCATCCTTTAACAGCATCATTGTCAACATGTGAAGAGGGTAATGTGAGATGCACTAGCAAATTTAAATTTGGAGTTGACTAACAAAGTGAATCCAATCTTCAGTTAAACACTTTTTAAGCATTTACAGCAACAGTTTTTTTTCCTTTTGGGATAAATGAATAAAAGCTGATCACGGTAATCACCCCTGTCTGTGTTAAACGGTTTGTCTCAACCCTCTGTTTGACACTTCTGCTGGACAGCTAGGTCTGTTAAAGGAAGCTGAAAAATAAGATACTTTTTAGGATCACCAACAGACTTACTGGGATCCCCAGATGAAAATAAAGGAAAAAAGGTTTAAAAAGAAAAATAATACAGCCACCACATTGGTAAGCTTTTGGGTTTAGAAATGCTTTAAGTACAAGCCAGGGCCCAAAAATATTGAGCGGATGCTCTCTCCAGGCACCACAGATTTATGGCGAACTAGGAAGAAAGTGAGTAGGAGGAAGTACCCAGACCTGCTGTGGTTGCTTGGTGTGCTACAACTGCTGTTTAGGAAGTCTGTGTTGCTGTTTCTAAATTGTTGACTTTATTGCCATTCTAAATGTAGATGTGCAGCTCCATGCATCTCAGCAGTTTGAGTGGACAAACTTTAATATCTTAACCTTGGGTAGTAGAGGGCCTTGTCCCAGAACTGATGTCTGTATCTAGTGCCCACAGTGTAGTTTATCTGCATTATACGATGATATGACTGATATGATGAATGTGCTAATGAGTGCTTCATTTGGATCTTTGTACTCCCAGATGAACCCTTTACATCATTTGTGACATCATTTGGAGTAGAATGACCCTTTACACAATAACATAACTGATGATCTCAATCAGAAATGGGTAAGCTACTTCTAGGTACTGTCCCAAATGAGTTTTAAAGTATTGCAATGATATTTACTTAAATGTAATGTCATTTCTAAGAAATAGAATTTAAAAAAAATATCAACTACTATCTGATGACTGCAAGTTCCTTTTTTCTCTGAAACCATCAAAACATATTTTATCTCAGTTGACTGATACAGAATGACTGATATCTGTTACTTAACACAGTGTTAAAATGCCCATACAAACATGAAAAAGTAAGCTGCCTAAATAGTGGTCTAAAGGTGCCCATACACCTGCCGATTATTGTACGATAATCGCGGGTGATCCCACGATCGTACAATAATCATCAGGTGTATGGGCAGCGTGCAACCTCTTCTTCTGTAAGGTCGCACGACATTCGTCTTCCGAGCACGCTTGAAAACCTGCCGAAAATCGTACGATTTTCGGCGGGTTCGTGGCGTTGGCGGGAGACGAATGCTGCACGGGTCAGTGTGCGCAAGCGCACACTGCTCGCTCAGCACTGCAATCATCGGAATAAATCTCCCCTAGAATAACACCTTACTACTCTATCCAACACTAGAAAAAGGCTTGGCTTTAGATACACTTTAAGGATACCGTTTTGCCCACCACTGACAAAGTTGTTACTTACCAGGTGGCCTAGAGGGGGTATACCCAAATTGACCAGTAATAACCTCTTTATAGTATCCCAGTGTGGGGATTTTCTTTCACTTCTTGTCCTATACACATCACAAGAAGTGAAAGGTAACCTCTCTAAAGTGAAGGAAAGGCCCTCTTACACTGTTGTAACCAGAACATCTATCCCCATTGGAAACAAAACCCTCTTTTCCTGCACTGGTGACAATTAAAAATAATTAATATTCCAGCACTTTCGGCCTTGGAGATGGTGGTCACCAGGAAATAAAAAGTGAATCTCCCCAGCAGGGACATAGAAAGCAATAATAGCCTGACATGGGTTCTTCCCATTGTCACCACTCTGGAGAGTGGTACATATTCAGGAGAGTGGTAAAGATGGCCTGTCCTGACCTGAGAACATGATACATTTGGTACTACTTCTCTTTCATGTCTACTTTTCTCCTCGACTCTTCTTTTCCTCTTCTTAGTATCATTTACCCTTTATTACTACTCCCTACCCTTTCGTACCCCGCTTCCCACCCCCTATCCTCTACCCCTCAAATCCCTGCCTTATATAAATAAAATTGGCGGACCTCGTGGGGCTCCAGTTCACTCTTAAACAGACAAAAGTTAATGCAACAACTTATAAGGCCCACATACTTTTTAATTTCTGGTATCTATATGCACTATAGTGGTGGATTGTTTAGGGTCTTTAGTGTGGAATGATCTATGAAACTTGCTGTACTTGTCCTTTGATACTACTTACTGCTTTGGTACTCTATGCTTGGTTGTGTACACAAAATAAAATGACATACTCGATGGTCCACTTGGTCTTTTTTTTTACATCAATTTCTTATGTTTCTAAAATAATCACATGACACAAAAGGCAGAGCTTACACAAAAGGTCATCATCACTCAAGGCAGCATTATGTCTGACAATGACGGTCGGTCAAACCTAAAAGCTGCATCTTATTGGAGTGATGAGCTGGAAATTTTACCGCAGTGCATCTCAAGCACAAAATTTCATTTCTGTAATATGTTTCGAATTTATATTGACAACATGAGAAATGGACAGATCTTTGGGGGCTTTAGTTTTTATTATTCTAAAAAATAAAAATACTTTAATGTCTTTGCTGAGTCGGCTGCATTGTTGGTAAAACACATCACGCAATATCCCAAATCTGGAAACTTCCCAGGGCTTTGCTGTTCAGCTAAGTGAGTTACATGCTGCTGTGGACTGATGTGAACAGAGTGAGACCTACTTTCATGTCATTTTATTAGGAAGAACACAGACTGAATCTGGCTTCAATTACAGCTTTTTTGTCTTACTGGATTATCATAAAGAAAATGAGAAAAACATATTTACTTTACAACATGGACATGTTCAACACTACATCCACCTTGCTGCCAACTGTGCAGTTTGTATCTAGGGAGAAGGACGACTGACAAATTTCAAGCATTGTTGGGGAATCTTGGCCAAGCCATATTCACTTCAAGTAAGGGAGGAGAAACTCTTTCATACAAACCGCAGTATGCAATGGGAACATGTTGAGACACCGGCAAACAGAAGGAAAAGTCAGAGATGGAAGAAGGTTTCATGTGACCTCATACACCGAAGTTATATTAATACATATGAACAGGGCTATCCCTTTAATGAGACAGCCTGAGACTGTTGCCTCAGACGGCATCTCTTTGGGTCAAGAGTGGGTCATCAGGCTGCACAATATTTGCAGTGTGCCTGCCCCGCCCCCTTTACGGCCAGTTCTTTTTTAAGTTGTTTTACAACTATTGTTTTATATTTGATTTTTCACTCTCTAGATATAATCTTTGTTTTCCAAATAAATATTTATTACATGATAAACGGTTTCCAGAGCACTATGGATTAGCTGAAGAGATAGCACAGGAAGCAAAACTTGCTTTGCAGTTCCATTTGTCTGATTGCAAGCCATAATAAGCCCTCTGATAAGGGGTGAGTTCCTGCTGTGATGACTCATGCATTCCACCACAACCAAAAGCTAAAATAGCTGAATATGTCAACAGTAGACCAGAGTTCTACATGCTGTAGGGATAAACTACTGCAAGATATTAATATGCATTACTTCATATATATGGGACAAAAATACATTCAGGTTTATACTTCTGACTATATTACATAAAGATAGAAAATAAGTACAAAACCACTGTATGTAGGATAATTATGAGGCAAGTGATTTTCACTCAGCCTCATAATCTGAGCCGACCTGTGACAGTTTCATTGTCACAGTTCATTGTCATTTGCTCAGTAGATCGGGAAAGTGAATGAACACATACCGTCGCTCGCTCATTTCTCGATCTATCCGTGTAAAGAACCCTGCAGGGATTCCCCCCCCCCCCCCCCCTCCCCTATCCTCCAGCACTGACTGGCGGAACGGATGGGGGAGGGGGCGGGTACAGCTGCCTCTGCCTCTACATAGGCAGAGCCAGCTGTCACTCACGCAGCTGGGTCGATCCAGACAGAACTATCGGGATCCGGTCCGGCGTCTCAGTATACCACAAGCTGTAGCTCGCGGTATACTGAGCTTTGGGTGACGGGAGGACACTAGTTTGTAGAGAAGAACTATGGGGAAAAGCACTGAAAAGCACTGGCCTCCATTGCTGATTTCTTTATGAAAATGCTAGTTGCCAATTTCTGTCTAGCTGTAGTAACTATGCACATCAGGAAAGTTAGACTGAAGTGAGATCTCCTAACTGCTTACATGTTCTGTGCCAGTGACTTACATAGCTCTCAACTGTCCTCGTTTGGAACCAAATCTCTCGCTCCCTCTTTCCTCCTGCTCCGTGGTCCCTTTTTTTGTTCTGATGTATAGATCTCTATAAAATGTGTTTTTTTTTTAACTATCAAAAGTGTTTTACTGCACTAAACTTGTTATCTAACCTTTTAAATAATTAAGTTTGTTTTTTTGAAAAGCCAAGATAAAGAAAATGTTGTGATGAAAAAAGGCAATTAGTGTGTGAGTTAAACCAATCATTTTTTGTATGTCAATCCTCATGGACCATGTCACAGGAGGCATGGTGGGGGCATGCTCTTTGCCTACATACTTCATGCTATACTGTGTCCCTTTTTCCCATCTCAGAAAATTGGGAAGTATGGACTTAGTGTACTCAAGCCACTGGATCAGTTTGCCTGCCACCCTGCGCAGCCAGACAGGTGGCATTTATTTCCTGGTTCAGTAAGTCAGCTTCCTTTTTCACCTTTTTACTTCCATCCTGTTGACTGGGCAATCAATCAGCATCATCCTTTGTGCCCAGTTGGCAAGAAGGTGATCCATATCAGTAAAACTGAACAAGGAACTAGTAAATCTAAATCATAAAGTAGTAAATCTGAGCCAGGAAGTAGTAAATCTAAACCAGGAAGTAGTAAAGCTGAGCCAAGTAATAGTAAACCTAAAACAGGAAGTAGTAAAGCTGAACCACAAAATAGTAAACAGTAGAAAGGTATCATGGCACACTCACAAGTCAGCATGTAAAAAAACTTGTCTCACCACTAAGGTTAATGGCACACTCACAAGGAGGAAGCCCGACCAGTTCTCAGCTGCCATTGGGATGTGCGGGATCCTTTGTGTGTCCCTGTGCCTTTAAGGGAGGTCGGGCTTCCTTCTGACAAACCTGCACCCAATTTGAAATCTAGTGCCCCCATGTGCTCCAAGATGGAGACTCTCATAGTTTAGTTAGGACCGCACTATAAGAGGTGCCTTGGCGCGGCTGTGCGGCTTTCACATTTTCTGCAGAAGACGTGTATCCAAACCTCTGTTATTAACCTTAGTGGTGAGACAAGTTTTTTACATGCTGACTTGTGAGTGTGCCATGATACCTTTCTACTGTTTACTGTTTAAAGCCCATTTCGTGTGCACCTTACTGTATAGTTGGTGACAAATTGTTGAGTGCGTTTGTCATTTGTTTTGCTCCACGAAATAGTAAACCTCAGTGAGAAAGTATTAAAGCTGAGCCAGAAAGTAGTAAATCTGAACCAGGAAGTAGTAAGACTGGGCCAGGAAGTAGTAAAGTGGACTCAAGAAGCAGCAATGCTAAACCAGGAAAGCTGAACCAGGAAATAGTAAACCTGGGTAAGAAAGTAGTAAATCTGAGCCAAGGAGTAGTAAAGCTGAGCCAGGAAGTAGAAAATATGAACCAAGAAGTAGTAAAGCTGAGCCAAGAAGCAGTAAAGCTGAGCCAGGAAGTAGTAAAGCTGATTTAGGAAGTAGCAGTGCAATGTCCAAAGTGTGTGAATGACAAGATTTTCTGTACCGAAATACAAACCCTTTGGCAGATTCATCGGAAAACCTTTTTTTTTAAAATTTCAATACTTTTTTTTTAATAGTACAATACATAACAAACACGTTTACATCCATAAATACATAATTAAAACAACAATACAAAAACAAAGACCAATACATTAAACAAAAAAAGAAAAAAAAATTCTCATCATACCATATTACCTAAAAACACATTACTCCTCAAAATACCAGTATCAGATAAAAGAGACATCATAGACAAACACCATTTCTATACTCAATCCACTTATCCCACATGTTGCTATATTTATCCAGGTTACCTCTATGTTTAAACATAATTCCCTCAAATCCAACCACTTTATTTAGTTCTTTCTTCCATTCCTCCACTGAGAGAGGCGTTGCTGAAATCCACCTAAAAGCTATACTATGGCGAGCTACAAACAATGCCCTCGTTATTGCCACCTTCGTATAGTATTCTACCTTCACAGATCCAAAAATGCTAAAAATATATATCAATGGATGATTAGAAATATGAACTCCAAAGGCTATATTTATTATGTCCACTATTTCCTGCCAATATCGCTTCAACTTCGGGCATCGCCATAGCAGATGTATCAACGAATCTGGTTCAAACCCACATTTTGGGCATTTAAAGTCTTCCCTGAGTCCTATCCTATGTAGGAATTCAGGGGTCCGGTATGTTTTATATATAATATAAAGCTGTGTTAATCTATGCAATGCAGAAGGTGAAACTAATTGGATTGAAAATAACGCCTCCCTCCAAAGGGTATCATCCAGTGGGCCCACATCCAATTCCCAACCCATTTTACATTTCATAGGAGATTTATTCACGACTCCAGGCAATAAATTTGAATACATTTGTGAAATTAACCCTCTCGTCGAAGTTGCATTAACAAGTTTATCTATAACCGCAGTTACATTAATACAAACCTCACGTACGCCCAGATGTACCGTGAGCGCATACATTAGTTGTAAATATTTATAAAATTGAACATTCGGTATTGCATAACTTGCTTGTAATTGTTGGAAAGAGCACAAGGCGCCTTGATCATATATTTGCGCCAATGTCAGAATCCCCATTTTCTTCCACCTTCCAAATCCTTGGAGTTTGTTTACCTCATATAATACCCCATTATCCCATATTGGAATATATTTTGTAAACTCAGAAATATCCAATAACCCCTTAATTGATTTCCACATTTTAGCAATTAATCTTATAGTAGGTAAAGATGAAAACTCTTTTAGATATAAAGTAGTCTCAAGGGCCATAAGGGGGTCTCGGTTTTGAAACAGAGAATTAATGATATCATATGCTCCTATCCTCCGTCCTGGTAAGTTCCAACCTGCCAAGTGTCTTATCTGTGTAGCCAAAAACATTATCCATGGATTTGGAAGTGCTAACCCCCCACTTCCTTTAGGGCAGGCCTCAAAATTTCCACTCGCCCCCTCGCAATTGGCGAGTGAAAATTGCGTGGGGGCGAGTGGAAACTCATCAAGGAGCGCCGCCGTCGGGACCAGAGATGGGACATTACCGCCGCGGCGATTGCTTACTTCTGTTCTCTCGTCTCATCTGCCGCTGTAGCTACAGGGCGGCCGACAAGGAGAAGAGAGGACACAAGCGAACAATTGCCGTGGCGGTAGTGTCCCATCTCTGGTTCCGCCGGCGGTGCTCCTCGATGACATCAGCTGTCTTCTGCAGATTCCTCCGCCCACCTCAGCTGCCAGGCTGGGAGGAAGATTGCAGAGACAGTGAGACCGGCCAGCCAGAAAGTTATGCAGCATGGGGAAAAGGATACATGGAACCTGTCCTCTGCACTGTGTGCGTCACTCTGACCTCTGCGCGGTGTGCGTCACTCTGACCTCTGCACTGTGCGTCACACTGACCCTGCACAGTGCGTCGCACTGATCCTGCGCTGTGCGTCACTCTGACCTCTGCGCTGTGCGTCACGCTGACCTCTGTGCTGTGCGTCACTCTGGCCTCTGTGCTGTGCGTCACGCTGACCTCTGTGCTGTGCGTCACGCTGACCTCTGCGCTGTGCGTCACGCTGACCTCTGCGCTGTGCGTAGTGCATCACGCTGACCTCTGTGCTGTGCGTCCCGCTGACCTCTGCGCTGTGCGTCACGCTGACCTCTGTGCTGTGCGTCACGCTGACCTCTGCGCTGTGCGTTACATTACTGACCTGGCGGAGTTAAGTCCGGGGCAGGGTAGGGGTTAGGTGGGGCAACTGGTGGCGAGTAACTTTTAGGCCTGGCTAGTAACTCAGGACTTGAAATTTTGTTTCTTCTTCCATATCAACTCCATAAATGCTGTATTTATGCTCCTGAATATAGTTTGAGAAATCAAACATGGAGAGTTATACAGTATATAGGAGAGCTGAGGCATCCAAATAATTTTAATGAGATTTTATCTACCAACCGGCGAAAGGGGAAGTTTGCACCATACATTACATTGTTTCTGAAATTTCTGCAAAATTGCTATTAAATTATCTTCTAAATATGCCTCAACATTTACTCTAATCCTGACTCCTAAATAAGAAAGTGAATCAACTTTTTGTATATGCTGAATTTGCATCGGCAGTGGAAAACTTACATGTAGTTCATCAATGTATTTAGCTCTTGGCCCAGTTGCTATATCATTTCTTGATAAAATGCTTTTTTTTGTAAGAACCTGGATATTGACACATTTTGTTATTTACAGTTTAATGTGATTATGATCTCACCAAAGCATAGGTTAGTCCACTTCCTGTACAAAGATGTTTATCTACACATGAATAAAAAAAGATTTTGTAGAGGGCGGATTAGCCACAATCCTGCTTAGCCCAGGACACCACACAGATACATGGTAAGCTAGCCATGCATGCAGATGTGGGCGAGATGAGCCAAAAGGCACTCGGAATATCCACGGGACCACCCGCTCAGACATTGTCATGACAAATGTGACTCACTGAGAATGACATTAATAGGTTACGAATACACAAAAAGATAAATAGAGAATAGACCCACAGTGTAACTCAATTCATACCAACCGATAAGCATATTGTACAAATAACGAAACGAGATAACAGTAGCAATAATAATATTATGTCTAGACATCAAAGATTTAACCTGTCCTACCAGAGCTGTAAACTCACGTCACCACACTGTTTCTGTTAAAGTCAATGTAAATGATGCAAGCTCTGTCTGACTTGCTGCAGCTTCTATTGCACATTGTGCATTAGAACAGGAGAGGATCATGTACACGTGTTCACAGAAGGGAAGGCTGGAATTTAGATTTGAGGGTTTAATCGCTGTCTCTACTTTCCTATAACAGAAACCCCCATAATTTCTAGTCCTGGTATCAGGAGGTGAAGCCACAGACAACAATGAAAGCTAATATTTTTCCCCATTTCCAAAACTCTAAAATAAATATTTGCTGTATTTGGGCATTTTTAAAGGTCTAAAAATGAGAATTTACATTAAGGTTCTCATAGGCATTAGAGTACAATCTCCTAGATGAGGTGTTTTCATCTAGATTGGGTGATACTGTATATACACCAATCAGCCATAACATTATGACCACCCGCCTAAAATTGAGTAGACAAATAAGTCTCTACTGTATCTCCTACCGAATACACTCACCATACTAGGTACCAATTGTATTATTACAATATATGAACTCCTAAGAGCCTAAAAATCTAATAACACTCATAACTATGATAACTCGAGAGGAATGTGGGAATAGTCCACTGTTTGACTATTGTAAATAGAAACAAATATTTTGAACCTCCAATACCAGTGGTACTCAAACCCAAAAAAAGTCTCACCACACATGTATGAAAAATGATAACAATTTTATTATACTCAATAAACAAAGCCAAATATAACCACCATGACATGAACATGATATAAACCTCCATATAAAAACAATTAAAAATATCCCCAACATGCCTGTGGAGCCACTATGAACCATCCAGTAATTTCTAATAATTGTAGGATACTGTATAGCCTGGTCCTGCAAATGCTATCTCTGGGGATGTCATTTTTCATTTGCAAAAAGGGGAAGGCTTAAAGTCCTATTAGAAATTGTAAAGCAGCTGGTATATACTGTATGCCAACTTAGGTTGTGAAGCATATCCATTGTAGGACTGAAAAGTTATAGATTCAGGGACCAGCTACTTAGCTCAGGTACCGGGGAACCAGCTACATCCCTAATTCATAAATATTTTATTTCTCTACTATCTCAGCACTGGAAGTGTAATGATTGCATATTCATTATTAGATGATCTCATATTGACACATTTTTTTCTATAGTGCAAGGCTCTACTACATATGGAAGGTGTTATCTCTAATAAGTACCGTATCATGCATTGCATCCGGTCCTATTTAGCTACACCACTGCAAACAATCATTTTTATAACCAACGAGGGAGCTTATCATCAAGGATGTACTGTTAAAAAATACGCTTCTTGTTTATTTTCTTTCTCTGACTTCCTATTTAAATGAAAAGAGTCACAAAGTAAAACAAAACATTTGACTCCATCTAGTATATTTGTAAAACAGACCTCTCTTCCCACACAGTGTTTATTCGCTCTGCTATATGTTTCCCAAATAGAGTTCATATAACAGCTGTTCCAGTTAAACAAAAAAAAAAATCTCATAAGTAGATGAACAATCGGCCACAACAACTTCCTAGAAGCCCCCGAGCTAATGATCTTCTCTGAGCTACTTCATCTGCACACTGCATTGCAGCTATTAAAGTGTCCTTCATTGCAAACATCTGTGTAACATCCCTTTATACTTACATGTTAACAGAATGCTTGTAAATGCCAAAGACAGGGACAGGGGGTCTACAGGGCCACCAATAGATAAAATGGTGCCCCATACTGATTTTAAAAACAGTCAACTAAAGGTACCCATTGATGCTTGAAGCAAACTGTCATAACAGACCGGAATGAAACATTAGTATCTAAAGAAACGTAGATCAGCAAGAATTTATTTTTACATACATCCCAATGGAGGCATTGTAAGTAGCCTTGTGAAAATAAAATGATTGCTTCTAGAAACAGAGCCTGGTAAGAAGACAAATGTAGAGTCTTACCAAATCTTTAACTGGTAAGAAGTGTTTGAAGTAATAGTACAACCATACTATTATTTGATAAATGCTGCACAATGGCAATGATTCCTTCATTGTACAATGCACTTGGACTGGTACATTACAGAAGAACTCCGGGGCTCCGGGCATATGAATTCCTAACTGCTTCAGTGGGGCTACCCCAGGCACTGCAAGGGTTAAGTGCTCGCTTTGTCTAAGGAGCTAAAATAACAAGGAAATACTCACCTGATCCTCGCATCCGGTCCCTGCAGCATCTCTCCCCCATCGATCTCATCCAATACAGTGCATTGGACGCTAGGATTGCCAGAATATAGGGAGAGCAAATGTCCCTCTGCGTCCTCACGTTCAATACACTGTAATGGACTTATAGGAATGGGTTTTAGCTGTAAAAGCCTCCCTTGTGTAAACATCCAAAAGCCCTGACACTGCTGCTGGTCACCCCATCTTGGATGTGACATCAGCAGTCTCAGCAGACTTAAAGCTGTCACTCAAGTGATACCCTCAAATATTCCCATTCACCCCATCCTCGTTGCTACATAGAAGGTAGGGAGGTGCAGGGAGGGCTAGAAGAGCTGCCAGCACAAACAGTAATTAGGCATTCCCAGAAGAGGGGAGAGATAGCTAGTGACAGGGTCTCTTTAAACTATACCTGCAGAGTTCTGTTTTGTTATTATAAAGGACGTGTATATACATGCCATTAGTTTATGAAATTATTGCAGGGTCATAGAAGAACTGTCATCATCATGGACTATAATGGATACTGATACATTATGTTCTATTTATCTAAACCCACAACATGCTTTTTATCTTAGAACAATTATTCTGTTAGGGGCCTAAAAGCCAAAGTATTGCCAAAGGCCAGACAGAAGAAAAAACCATCCTATGTAAATAAAAACTTGTACATCTTGTTCAGGTGCCTTGATGCCTTTCTGTAGCCTTCTCAGGTGTATGTTGCCCCATAGCCAGATGATGAGGGTAATCTAAGAACGAATGTAGCCTTCTAAAAATAAATATACATTTAGGTATTCACAAAGGACAGAACTACAGAGCAATCCATCAATGAGGTCTTTGAAGTTTATTTTGCTCAAACTCTTTGTTTACATGGGCTGCATGGATCAGTTACTATGTTTGAATAGGTTAGGGAGAAGACTTCTGGATAATGATCACATGAAAAGATGTATAGTTTAATTAGGTAAAAATCCAATTTGCTGAAATAATATTGATGAGTTAAAAGAAATGTTCAAGAGCACTTCTTGTGTTAGCATTTCTTTAAAGTTTAGACTTGACATTAAAGCAGACATATATGTAAACTTTGTTAAAGTTAAATGAACTGTTGGGAAGTAATTATTTTAGCTATAGTAGTCTCATGTGATGTTTTGTTGTACAATAGACACTGTTTTTAGCTCAGACTGCAGGTTCAGACAAATCGAAAGGCACAGCCCTGCATTGAGGTATATTGTATGTATAATATCTCCATTTGGTCTTTTTCATAAATAGCAGCAGGAACATGTATTTAGTTTGATTAGGTGAGTCAACCATGAAGCATGACTTTGCTCAGAAAAGAATGGATGAATTTGCAAAATTAACACAAAGAAACTAGACGGATTCAGTCTTGGGTCTGGTTCAAACGCAGTTGAGGTTTCTCCACGGACCTTGGAAAGACGAGATTTGTGTTTGTATTTCTGAATGCCTATTCTCAAGTCATTTATTTCATTGTTTACTATAAAGCAGCAGGTCCTCCAACTCTGATTGCTCAGCACAGGATTTTCCACAACGCCATTTCAGACTCCAACTTATTTCTTACTCCGCATGATTATTCTTTAAACTGAGCATCCTCCAGTCATCACAACACCGTTCCAGGTATGAGGTGAAATGACTACAGCCTTTATTAGCAAATAACACTAATAAAAAGAGACGACACAGATGACTGACCAAAAAATACATAGATATCATATGACACCTTGCTTCTGCTCAGTGTCAAGTCTTTGAATGAGATATGGAGTGTTACCCACACAATTGTCTAGGAAGGTGATTTAGGAACCAGGTAAAGCTGGCTCCCTTATTAGTCCAATGTCTTGTACCAAGTCAGGCTATTTGTCCAACCAATGGTTAAATAAACATCCATTAAACTAAATGTAAAGTACAGTATGTGTTGAATACCTGCCCTGTCACTACACATTGTACATGAAAACAGAATGTAAGAGCTACAAGAGCAAACTAAGATCTAAAGTTAGTAGGGCTGGTACTGATTAAAATTTTCGTGTTCGATTAATCTAAATTTTTTTTAATCGATTAATTATAACGCACATACAGATCCAACTACATTGGCCTATACACATACAGTACAGCAATGAAGTAATAAAATGAACTAGGATCACACTAATCCAGCATGTTATTAATCTCACATGCCCCACTCAATATGGCCGCCGCTTGAGTGGGGCACATGAGATTAATAACGTGCTGGATTAGTGTGATCCTAGTTAATTTTCTTACTTCATTGCTGTGCTGTATGTGTATAGGCCAATGCCTTGACTGGTGCTCGTGCAGAACAAGTTTCTTGGGCAAATCTCGTAGTTGTAACGAAAACCGGAAGTCAGGCGGTCGCAGAACTCGATAAGTTCTCAGTGTCGACAGATCACCGGCCCAAGTGGCTCCGTCGGCTAACGAAGGGAAGGGGGGAGGAGTCCGGTGACATCACGGACATCGACGTCACCGGACTCCTCCCCCTTCCCTTCGTTAGCCGATGGAGCCACTTGGGGAAGGGGGAAGAAGTCCGGTGATGTCGATGTCCGTGACATCACCGGACCTCCGACGGGACTCCCAGAAGACCTGGAAGCCGGCGGAGAGGTGAGTGTTTTCATTAATGATCAAAAGAATTTTAATCAATCAAAAATTTTAACGATTAATCGGGTAATTAATCGTTAATTTCCACAACACTAAAAGTTAGTAATACAAAACCAGCTCCAGAATTATTTTGGTATTATTATTATTATTATTGTAAAGGGTTGTATAATTAACAGGAGTCTGTCAGGTATCAGGATGTTGTGTAATCTGTTGAATACCAGTGATTAGGGCACTTATCCTCTATCTTGTGGAACTCTAACACACTTCAGACGATGCCTCCTTCAAAGCCTCCCAGTACCAAAACAACAGATGAAGAGGGTGTCTCTTTATTCCATGGAGATCAGAAGTCAAAGGCCCTGTTTTGAAGCAATATGTCTTTCAACACTACTGCCAGCACTTTCCCTTGTTTATTTCTTCTGATCTCCATGCAGAATATAGACTGATCCATGAGTGGTGGAGAAATAGTGCCATAAGTGCCATGTGTTAGTCTGCACCAAATTGGTTCAGTCAACACTTAGGAGATCCACTTTGACATACTGTATGTACTTATAAACTGATGTGTATGCCCTTTATTAGCTGTTTCTGCACTTTGTTTAATACTTGTGGGGATTTTTTAGTTGTACTTTTTTATTGTCTCCCTTAACACTCTGGAAGACATCTTAGTGCACAACTAACCAATTTGTCCATATTCTGATCTGGCTGTCCCTGCATGATTCTCTGCATGCCCCCCACCCCTCCCCCAAACACACACGCACATACACTCAAAGTGACGTAATGCAGTAATATATATATATATA
>NW_017307794.1:225215-236740 GCF_000935625.1 Nanorana parkeri
ATATACACACATGTAGAAGCCACATTATTGTAGAATAATAGTGGACATCATGGTAGAGGGACCATATTATACCAGAATATGTTCTACATTACAGCTAATAAATCATGTAAGTGAAGCTGTGTTGCAAAAAATAATAAACAAGGATAAGACAGGAAAATTCTAAGCTTCAAACTAACAAACATTTGAGTCATGCAGACGCAGGTGATCCTCTGTCTCTTTTTTGAGAATTCCAATGACCACACTCCTCAGAATTATATATGTTTTATTTACACCATAATACTCCTTATTTTTGTTTTGTTTCCTGTAAGTTTTCTGTCTCTTTATGACTGAGTGAGAATGTTGTGCTTGTGATTGAAGTGATATTGGTCAGATATGCTATTTCTCAAACAGCTACAAAATGTTTTACTGCAGTGTAGCAAATTGTCTCTACCAGGGGCCAGCAACCTCAGCCCTCCATCTGTGGGGAAACTAGAAATCCCGTGATGCTACTGCCTCTGGGAATCATGCCTGTGGCTGTAAGAGTCTTGCAATGACTCAAGGGACTTGTAGTTCCACAACAACTGGAGTGCGCAGATTGCCTTTCCCTGGTCTATACCCTTCACTTGACAGTAAGAGGTAGTGGGAGACAGAATTTTATGACAAAGCAGTGGTTATGTAATACAGCAATGAGTGATTAGTGTCAAACAATAATCAGCAGCTGGGAGTTGATGTATTTAGCTCTCTGCCCCTTCACTGACCAAGGCAGCTGCGACACAGCAAGCATATAATGCACATGTGCACACTTCACTGCACGTTCCCATAGATATACTGTATGGTTCAGTGCACACATGGCAAAAAAACAACCAGGGCAGAGCTGCATTACGATATATAAAAGTAGATGTACATCCAAACAAAAAAAATTTCATATAACCTTTAACAAGTTTATCATATTTTCAAAAATCATTTACACTCTTTTTTCTATTCATTGTATTTTTACTGAAATGTTCTTGTAGGTTTACAAGACAAGGAAAAGTACAAACATCATCATACAACATTAAAATTAGGTATTCACCGATACCAATTTTTCGGTATCAAGTACGAGTACCGATATTTTTTTTCGGTATTCGCTGATACAGATATCAGAAGTCCCATTAAGGAAGTCGGGCAGTGTGTAATGACATGCCGCCCGGCTTCCTGATTGGCCAGAAGCCGGCTCCATGCTCCCTCATCACCACGTGACCAGCTTCCCGACCAATTAAGAAGCCAGGCGGCGAGTCATCACAGTATATATCAAAGTGAATCCATATTTCCAGGAATTTTTCTAGGTTGTTTTGAATTTTAGCTGTAAGCTGGGGTAGGCAACCTCAACACTCCAGCTGTGCTAAAAATAAAAATCCCATCATGCCTCTGAGAGTCATGAACGTGGCTGCCAGAGTCAACAGCTTTATTTCCTGATAACTCACATATGCATAGATCAGAGGATATGTGAGTTTCCATTTGGAGGTAATCAAACAGTATGCTGCTGTAAGAAAGTAAGCTTTTTTAGTTGTTCGCATAGTCTTGCAATCGGTAGGCCTAAAAGATGCATTATTGGGTCTAGTTTTTTGGGTGCTCAAAGATATTGGAGTGGGGGTTATCAACCTCCCACCAGAATGGACCACAAGATTTGGCAAAGAAAGCCCAAATGAGACTTTCATGCACAGCAGAAATTACTAGCCATGGGACAAAGTTTAAACACAACACAGAAGGAGCTTATAGGTCCACATCCATAACATCCTCCAAATCTCCAGTGGAAATTTTCTTCCCAAAACTGTAACCTACCATTTCATGTAGGGATGTTTTAGGAATGTGTTTTCCTAGTAAAGGCTGAGGATCTTGTAGATGTCAGAGATGAGACCCTTTCATGATGGGCCATCAGCACAGACTCGTTCGATGTGGGTGAGGTCTGAGAATGTTAGATTTGTAGTATAGGGATGTAGAAAGTGACAGATTTGCAGGTAACTATAGAATGCTATACAAAGGATTTCATATTTTTCCTTTACGCCAGAGGAAAACATAGAGTTTTAGTGCGGTGATCTAGTGGCCAAATTTCAATATTGCATGTTTTTGCCAAGGCAGAACGTTCGGTGACTCGGCCCGGAATTTGGGATGTGAATAAGAATGTTTGCCTTTTTGAATCTGCGGCTTACATTGAAAGAATAGCTGGTGATCGTGCCAAGAAAGTCCTTGTTCAGATGCTTTTAGTGGGTGACAACTCTCTGTCACTGTCTCCCAATTGTTCTCAATGTACAAATTTATCGTGCCACACATGCTCCTGACAGAGAACATAAGTGGCCATGCCGATGGTCAATGCGCAGACATGTTCCAACATTTTCAGCATCAGGCAACCCGCCATGGGCACCAACATGCAGCTGCAGGTAGAGCACATGCATGTAGCCAGGAAGTGGGTGCAAAGAGACTGGAGATGATAAGCAACACTGAGATGAAAAAAAGGGATGGATAAAAGGTGAAAAGTTGTGCTATGTTCTACTATTATGTTATACTCAAATAAAAATACTTGCACGGAAAAAAGGTAAAACCAGTATGTTCTAAAATAAAAAAACTGGCAGTTGGTAGAGCTTCTTTGATTTTCAGCTTTGGCCAAACCTTTTTATTTAGTTAAGTAGGAAAGGGTTAGAACTTTTGTTGTTTTTTTTTTTTGCTGCATGTTGCATATTTGCCAATTATCCTGAATTTGTTATTATTACTGTTTGCATAGTGTCTGGCATGATTTTCCATCACTCTGTATCCTACTGATAGCAGGGAAACACAGGTAACAATACAGATCTGACAGACTCCATCCCTTCCTTTAAAGCCCAACTCCAGCTTTCTCATGATCTCCATTTCCAGCTACTCTCTGCAGCACCCCTCACATCCTTATTTGTTTCTCCCATGTCTCTTCAGTATGGTGGTGGGACATAAAGGGTCCTCTTCGGAGAACAGGGCCACATATTGACATAAACCTGAGCTGTGCTGCATATTCTTGTCAGTTCATGGTGGCCAGATGATGACATGTCCAGGGGTCCTTGATGCCATGGACCCCTGGGCATGTGGATGGCAGAACAGGAGTTTTGCAGGGAACAAATCCCTGAGTATTGAAGTCAGCACTACTTTTTTGTTCTAAAATCTTCTGGGGATTTTCTTTTGCAAACGTTTGAGTTGGACTTTAAGATCCACTGTGCCAGATTATAGCTACTATCAAGGGCCTTAAAGAGTTAAACAAGGCATAAAAGTATTTGTATACTCATCATTACATTCAGCAGCCCTACTTTGTAGTAGTGGATAAAAGCATACATCACCCTTGGTAGTAAATGCTCCACCTTCTCCATGGGTGAGGGACACTACCATCTCTGACTATTAGTAAGGACACCATGGTAGAATTTTCATGCTAGCCAAACAATAAAAAAAAAGAAATGGAACATAAAATGGCTACATAAATGTATGAATGGGTATGTGAATGCAGTTAGATACCAAAACTGTGGAAATAAAACAAAATATAGCCTCACTTCTATCTATACAGTATATGTTCTGTGCCTTTTCTTTTAAAAACAATGCTGGTAATCCCATAAATAATTGACTACGTCAGCTTCAGCAGAGGGTGAAAAATGTTGTCTTAGTCCTACACCACTATTTTTGTTGTCAAGAAAGCCAATGACTCAACGTTTCAAGAGTGTTTTGGAAATGCCCAGTGAGGTCAGAGATGGAACGACCTCCTGACCCATTGTGGAGCCTTGGCTGGTCTCCATATCTGACTTTGTCTTTCTCTGTTAGAGGATATTTGTGTGTTCACTTCAGAGTTCTCCTTCTCTCTCTAATGGACAGGATCAAAGGGCCAGCACCACGAGCCATAACCCTATATACTGCTGGCATCCCACATCCCATTCATTGTGTTCAGATGTTAAGATTAATGACGCTCGTGTGGACAGTAATTGCTGTTTTGTAACCGGATGTGGCATAGATGGACCAGTCAGTGTTGAACATGACTATGTATAAACAAGAGGCCTGTGTGGTCGAGAGTACATTGCATAAAACACTGACTTGTTCATTCAGTAGACCATCACAAACTTTAACAAGTCCCCAGCTCCTAGTCCAGCAGTTAAACAGCCACAGCCTGTTTGAGTTATCTATGACATTATGACAATAAGAAATGATTAGGGTGTAGAGGTCAAATCTCATATGTGTTTAAAGGGGAATTATATTATAGAAATATGCGGTCCAGGTCACATTATATAGGGCAAGCTGTCTGTATGAGCTTTATCTCCATGCTCCTATATAAATAGTGCTCTATCATTTTTAATACCAGTCTCAGCATTTCATCTACAAATTGCCTATGTAAAATGGACAATATACAGGTACTGGTTAAGGCTGAACTCCAGGAAGGCAGTGAAATACACAGCTAAAATGCCTGTACAAAATGCACTTCAACAGAACAACTTTTTTTCAGTCAACTTTTTGAAAACTTGTTGGCTGGACAGTGACTGCCTCTGATGCGTCTTTCACACAGTTATCCTTACTTTACCCTACTTCCCTCCACAGAACCCACCCAAAGTCTTAAACTCTCCTGCCTATGCTCTTGCCATATTCAATGCAATGAGGCCCATGGCTGATCCCTCCATTCTTCTACTCTTGTGTGGAGAAATCCCATTTATTCCTATGCAGAGGCCATCTATTGTTGGAAAACCTACTAGATAGACTATCCATAGGAATGAATGGGATTTTTTCCATGCCGATGGAGAAAACTTTAAGGTTTTCAGGGCAGCAATGCTGCAGAGAATGCACAGAATTAGGTAACAAACTAATTATATAATATATACTGTATATATACTTTATGAACATTTACAAAAAGTGTAAATGTTACTGTGCAGATTCAGCCAAGATAAGGCAGCCCTGTGCCATTGTAGATGTGTATGCCAGGTTATTAGAACTCTGTCCAGGACTTTTCCCCTAATTTTGCTAGCCACACAAAGACTGTGAGATAGGAAGATCAAAATGGTATAACCAGTATGCAGTAATGCTAATCAGGAAGCAGAGCCTGCACTTGTAATCAGTAAATATGTAAATATGGCTGCACTCGTGTACAAATAGAATGACTTACTCCACATAGAACCAATGTGTTCAAAACATAAAATAGAATTTACATTAAAGGATAGCTGTAAATATATAGAGGAATGTAATTAAGGTGTGCAGCCATACTGGGTGAGAAATAAAAACTATACGAGTTATAATGAGATACCCAATATGCATGTGCATATATAAAGATATGTATGTACAGTATGTGTACGGGGAAATATGCATATGTACAGGGATATGTGTAAATGGCTGTTTTCTGTTTATATTCTGTTTATATGCTGATATTTATGCTGAAATTAATAAAATCTTATTATTTAAAAAAATAAAATAAAGGATAGCTGTACTTTTGCACAGTTATCCTTAATTTACACTACTTTCCTCCTCAAAACCCATCCAAAGTCTTATATTCACCTAACCATGCATTGCCAAATTCAGTGCAGTAAGGCCTGATCCCTCCATTCTTCTGCTCATGTATGGAGAAATCCTGCTCATTTTTATGGAGAGGCCATCTATTGTTGGGAAACATACTAGCAGAAGCAAGGCCAGGTGAGTATAAAAATTTGGGGAAGGGGGGTTTCTAGGAGGGAGGGATATAAATTAAGTGATATTTTAGGAACGATGAGTTATCTTTAATGCTGATCTATTTTATATGTATATCTAAAAACATTAGAGGACTGTAGTTCTTCTTTAAAGCCTGGCCATACATCAGCAGACCTTGTTGCATGATATGGACAGTCTAAGCAGAATTTCTTAACCAACTCATTATAACATTCACAAAAAGTTTAAAACATGACTTTGCTGATTCAGCCGAGATAAGGCAGTGCTGTGCCATTGTAGATATGTATGCCGGGCTATTGGAACTCTGGCCAAGACTTTTCTCCTAATTTTAGATAGGGTGGGAAATGGAAGATCCAACTTTACTATTTTTCGCAGAAGCCAATGTCACTAGGACAGAGCATGAGGGGAAATCCAACATTATATGGTTGTCACTGGAACAATACTAGAGGGGATATCTGCTGCAATAATAAGGCGGGTAGGATTTCCCATCACTATGGATAGATTTCCACTTTAAAGTAACACTATATTCAGGAGATAAATCTTAAAACTGCTTCAAGTACCGTAACTATTAACAAAAATGTATCTTATTTGTGTATCACTCAGCTGTAGATCCTCAAATCATCTCTAAATTGTTGCTGACACTGTCCTTAAATCTGAAGGGTGGCTACTTTTGCTCCCCATGGACATGTGTGTTGTATAGTAGCCACCGCCCAAGCTCGCTCCCGTGGTGAACTACAATCTCAATACAAATTAGTAAATTAAATGTGAGATTGTAGTCCATCACAGGAGTCAGCTAGGAGTTGTGGCTAATTTACAACACACACAGGGACCATAGGGAACAAAAGTAGCCACCCTCCAGAAGGAAGGACAGCGTCAGTATGAATCCAGAGATGATTTGAGGATCTACAGCTGAGTGATGTACAAATAAGGTAGATTATTGTTAATAATTAAGGTACTTGAATGCATTTTCAAGATTTAACACTTGAGTTTAGTGTTACTTTAACATTAAAAATATATTTGCTACTAGGTCCACTTTAAATTGCAACTGTGTATTGTTGCTCCAGACAAAATTCAAGAGCTGACCACAGCTGTCCTGTCCTTACTTGTGACTGAGGGAAACTTGCTGTGCAAGACGATTTTCAGAGTTCATTACATGCACTCTTTCTAAATTCTTGTTCCTAAACATGTGATTTCCATCAATATGCACCCAGCCCTCAGAGCAAGAGGAAATAAAACTTTGATACAAATCACTCAGCACTTTTCCCACAAGCTCCTATATCTTCACTCAGCACAATCTGAGCTGGCAGCCTCCAGGTCAGAGGTTAGCCATTTTTGTAACAACCAGGAATCGACCTCATCATAAACTGGATTTTTAAGAACAGAGCAATGATGTTGGGCATTTAGTCTGCTGGGGATGCAACCTCCCAACTGGCAGAACTGCGCCCTGGACCACAGAAGAGAGCTGGAATTTGCTTGTTAATGGTGAATGTATGGAAGGTTTGGCTGGAGAACACGGGGCCAGCTGCCAGAACACACTGCTAAAATTGGCTCACACCAGTTGTCTGTCCCTTATGAATCTATTCGTAATCTGAAACACTTAGGAATTCATTATATAAATACCTTGATTAAACACGTGTTACAACTTAAAGTTTCAGGGTCTTGAAAAATAGTATAGATACAAGAGATGGATCTCTTATAAAGTGTTATGGAAATGTATCCTTTTGCTTGGGTGGGATAACTAAAGTTAATGTTTTCTTTGGCCTTTGCAAATTATTCCATAGTGCTACACATTAGATCAAAGTGCAACCAAGATCCTTACTTCTTCCTATGTGGGTATATTAAAAAAGTTTAATGTGCAAAGTGCAGTAACCCATTGCTTCCAATTGGAATAACTTTGCACTGATCTTAAATATAATTAGTTGATATGGGATACTGCACTTTGTACATCATCACTCTTAAGCTGGCCATTCACTGTGTGAGGAGTCGGCATCCTTAATCAGAAAATCAAAGGAGGCAGGCAGAACATTTTTGGTGGAACAGTGACGGCAGCCAATCAGCTGCCATCACTCTTCAGGTATTCTGACTAGAGGTGAACCGAAATAAAAATTTTAAAACTGAAACGAAACCGAAATGAAAAAAAATGTCAGGCCGAAACCAAAAATGTTTTTTTCTAACTTTTTAAAATATTTTATTTTTATTCATTTTTTATAAACTTTAAAAAAATTCTCAGTTTATTTATTTTTATTAAATATTTTTATTTTTTACTTTACTTTTAGATGCTTCAGGGAAATATTAGGGGTCTAAACAGACCCCTGATATTTCTCTTTTAGCATAGAAAAAGAGATTGAGAACAAAGAGTCCTCAATCTCTTTTTCTGCAGCCCCTGTTTTAAATGAACAGGAATCCTCTATACTGAGTGTTCCTGTTCATTCATAACATGAGAACATAGTATGTTACTATAACCACAATCATGAATGAACAGGAGGTGATGTAGATCACTTCCCATTCATTCATAATTGAGGCTATAGTAACCATGCTATGTCCTCAATTATTTACAAACACTCAGTGATCACTGAACGTTGAGTGTTTGTACTCACTTTCCTTCCTGACATGCTGTCACAAGAGGCTGAGCGAGCGGTGCAGGGCGAAGAGCTCGATCTCACAGTTGACTCCTCCCCCGCAGCACCTGCCGGCCTCCTGTGAGCAATGACAGCTGTCTCCGCCCACATGGCCGCTCTTCTGATCTGTGACAGGAGGCTGAGCGCTCCTGTCACCGCGGGGCGCTCACAGCGCTCTCCTCCCGCAGCGCTCGGCCACCTGTGAAAGTTTCTCTCCTCCCCGCGCATTACTCTGTATCACTGAAGAAGCACAGTGGCTATTTTCCAAATGAACTTTCCCAAGGGGTGAAAGTTTGGAATGGAATTCTCAATAAAACAGGAAAAACAGTAGTTATTTTATAAGTTCTGGGGAAAAAATGCACAAATCAAGTGAGAATACTTTACTATACTGTAGGTGTCAAGAAAAAAATCTTAAAACTTAAATAATATGAATAGTAAAGAGTTGTATATGATCCACAGCTAATATGCCAGATGTTGCCCTGTGATCTATTTGAAAGTGCTGTCGGGGTTGGTTGGGTATAGTGGGTTACAGGTTTTTGATCACAGAAGGGGCTTGGACAGTGTTAAAGGGAGAGAAAATGAGAATACACTACCTGGTACAAGATCAAATACAGTGTTTGATTGTTATGGAACCAATTAAAGTCATTAAAATGTACATTTTATTACTCAGTATTACTGATGTAATTCCACCAAGATGTACACATGTTTAACATGAGGCAGGAGAAAGGCAGAAGATTAGGCAGAGGTTTCAAAGACTCTTAGTAGTGTCCTGTATTCAAGGATTATACGCCAATGTGGGCGTGAGCTGTCCCATTTAGAGGTGTACTAGAGGTGGGCATAGCATATGGTTGCCATCCATCTCCATTTGTAGTGTACAGTCCCCGTTTTGAGGGGTTTGTCCCCAGGAAACAAATGTTCCCCAGAAGCAGCGGCATAACTTTAGGAAGGGTGGTTCAGGATCCACACTGGCTACCACCACTAAGACGATGCAACCACCAACGCTATACAGAGTGTCAGTGGTGTGTCGGGTGCTGGAACGCTCTCTGCATTCCAGCACCTGGCATTAAAAGAAGCTGGAACAGTTGAGCTATATTCTGGCATGACTGGGACAGAGAGCTTGGTGAGGGAGTGTATGTTCAGGTAAGTAACATTGAACACCAATGCTGGGAAGGGGTTATTATTGTTCACAGTGCATTACTACCCTTTGCTCTATATCTTAGTGCATTAACATGTTTTGGTGGCAGGGTGGGATAATTTGCATTCCACTGCATGGGTCAAAATAAAATAAGCTCAGGCAGGCTAACCGGTACACACCGGTCCGGTAATATCAGTTGTGCGCTGCTTTTAATATACAACACCAGTGCAATGACATGGTTATATTCCACAAGCGTCTGCTGTTTAAAGTAAATGTTTCCAAAAAGAAACAGAGGTAGCCATTGCACCCGCTTACTCCAGTACTGGGAGTTATTTATTGCTGCCAATGACACCAATGCTAGGGGTTACTATTCCTGCCAATGACAAAATGCTGTACTTATTTTACTCTAACACCATGAAGCGGCACCCACTTTACTGGCCCTGCATCCAGATGTTCAGCAGGCAGCACCACATTATTGTCTTCAAAGGCATCCCTCTTAACTATGCATGATTATCTTGGTGCCTCTTGTTTGAAATCTGTTTATTTTTTTATTTATACCTTGAATGTCTGCCTCCTGTTCCCAAAGTCTGTGACCAATTGCTTGAAAGTGCATTAAAAATTGGGGTGGGGTTTTGTAGGTGGGGCTACAAATGAAGGCATGGTTTTGTGGGTGTGGTCGGTAGGGTGTCCCCAAATTTCCAAATTTGATTTTGAAAACTTGGTAACCATAGTATAGCAAGTTAAAAGGTTCTGATCAGAGAGGGGCAATTACCGTTTTAAAGGGAGAGTACAGAAGAACAAAACAAGGACATTAATGTGCAGGTGGGGGGATTTATGGATGTAATGGGACCAGAAAATGTTGTTAGTGCTAGAAATGCAGAAGCAGAGTGATTAGGATCATTTTAAGAAATGAGGCAGCAATGCCTGTGAGTAGCTCCAAATCAGATAAGAGTTTATTTGACAAACAAAAGCTCAAACATTATTGGTTAATTACAAGTAATTACTTCATAACTATCCACTCATCAATACGTAAGTCAGTGCTCTCTCATGACCATCAGATGGGTTCTGGTAGGTGGGTATAGATGACTTTGCAACCTCCGTAGAAATGTAAGGCATCAATCCCCTTCATACCTTGTAAACATGTTTACTGCAACATTTCATCCCTACAAAAGAATATAGCATATTGCATAAACTGGTGTCTTCTTAAAATGGTTGAAATTGATACAAAATGGTGTCTATCAATGCGATTCTGTAGGGATCATTAGTTCTCCCTATACAAGAGAAAGAGTGGATTTTCAACAGGAATATTAAAATACTCTATTTAGATCTAAGTCTATGTTTACATTTTATGTCTGCATAATAGTGGCATTGTATGGGAATACATAAATACAGTAATAATGAGTATTGAAAAGTGTGCCACTCCACTGGCACAGAGCACGGTGAGATCCTGCACTACTACAAACCTAACATGGAATTGCATAATATTCCAGATAATACAAGACTTGTGACTAGCTCTGAGTCTTTGTGGGTAGTGGAGTTTGCTTTAGTTCAGCCATACCATGGCATTTTAAAGTAGACAGATGACCTTAGTTATGAAAAATATTTGTGAATGATAGATTGTACTGCAGTTTTATTTGAAGCCTAATAATAATGCTAGATTTCACAAGGTAGGTACAGTATGCTGTCAGATCTTGCTTTTAAATATTGTTGAATAAATGGATTTCATCAGAATGTTCATTTCATAACTCCAAATATTTGTGATGTAGTCCTACCAAAATGTACATGTGTTTGACAAAAGCCATAAAAAAAACACCGTTTTGAAATAGTACAGCAGATCTGCAGATTACAGTGCAGTGAAGCGTGATTATAAGGGTGGAGTACATTTCCCTCTGGAACTGTATTATTACAAGTTCTGTTTACAGCTAGAAAGTTTTGGAAATAACCAACCTTATGTGATCCTCAAAGGTCCATGAGTCAGATCACTCAATCATGTGCTCTGTTTTGTCCAACTCTGTACTCTAATAACACAAAATCCATGTGACAACGTGATGTCAACATGATGTCACCATAAAAACCCTGGTGTATATATATATATATATATATATATATATATATATATATATATA
>NW_017307794.1:237197-254156 GCF_000935625.1 Nanorana parkeri
ATATATGACATGTGTCACAGAAATAGCACTTTTACTATGCTAACTATGAAGGAAAAGTTTTACTTTAAATGGCACAAAACAAGAGTTTAATTTGGGTCAGTTGTGAAATATTGATGTTTGTAAATATTCTATTATTAAACTAATTAGCGATCAATAACAAATCAATAAATACAATTGTGCATTTGCAACATTTTTGTAAAGATAAATCAGCATAAATGTTTTACTTCCAGGAGGAGTTAGGAGTCTTTTATGATTCCATTGTCTATACAAATACTCCCATTAATGATATGACCTGCAACTATCCAATCTTATGATACCAACACTGGGTTTTGTAAATGTATGGGGAAACAATCATTCAATGTTTCCCATATGAAAATATTCATTTGATCTGACTATTTTTAGCTGGATTGAAGTTATAATCACTAAGTCACCCAGGGCAGAAACTAGACGGGGGGCAGGTGCTCCGGGTGCCGCATTAGGAGGGGCGTCACTGGCAGGGTAACCAACTAATTAGGGGCGGGCCTGCCTGATGCGGGGGGAAGCGGGAACGGATCGCACTACGCACCCCCCCTTCCCCCCACAGCCTCTTGCAGTAGGTTCACCATCATTGGAAGGAGGCATACCACTTTACATTTTTGTTAAAGATTTGCCTGATGTGCAGTCCCACGCTTCCTGGGTACCTCACAGTAACATTCTGGGGAACCAAAGCGGTGCCTGAATACAGCGCCGGACCGCACATGAGATCTGGTAAGACCCTTCTGCGATTTTTTTATCTGCCCCTCCCCCCAGAGATCCTCCATCTGTCCTGCTGCAATCTTCCATCTGCCCCCCTGAGATCCTCCATCTGTCCTGCTGCAATCTTCCATCAATCCTGCTGCAATCTTCCATCTGCCCCTGAGATCCTCCATCTTCCCTGCTGTGATCTTCCATCTGCCCCTGCTAAGATCCTCCATCTATTTTGCTGCGATCTTTCATCTGCCCCTGCTGCAATGTTCCATCTGCCCCTGCTGTGATCTTCCATCATCCCTGCTGAGATCCTCCATCTGCTCCTGCTGAGATCTTCTATCAGTCCTGCTGCAATCTTCCATCTGCCCCTGCTGTGATCTTCCATCTTCCCTGCTGAGATCCTCCATCTGCTCCTGCTGAGATCTTCCATCAGTCCTGCTGCAATCTTCCATCTGCCCTGCTGAGACACTCCATCTGCACCTGCTTAGATCCTCCATCTGCCCCTGCTGAGATCCTCCATCTGCCCCTGCTGAGATCCTCCATCTTCCCCTGCTGAGACCCTCCATCTGCCCCTGCTGAGACCCTCCACATCTGCCCCTGTTGAGACCCTCCACATCTGCCCCTGCTGGGACCCTCCACATCTGCCCATTCTGAGACCACCTCCATCTGCCCCTGCTGAGACCCTCCACATCTGCCCCTGTTGAGACCCTCCGCATCTGCCCCTGCTGGGACCCTCTACATCTGCCCCTGCTGAGACCCCCTGCATCTGACCCTGCTGAGACCCTCCTCTTAAAACATCAGACCGCTACCACGCAGCAGAGTGGCAGCACAGAGTATGTTGATGCTGGCATTTGTAGATCTCTATAGGTGGTGGTATTCTGCATTGCTATATAATGTGTTGCTGGGATTTGTAGTCCTCTATAGTTGTGATATTCTGCATTGTTGTATAATGGATTGCTGGGATTTGTAGTCCTCTATGTCTGGTGGTATTCTGCATTGCTGTATAATGTATGGTTGGGACTTGTAGTCCCTCTACAGCTTGGAGTCAGTGGCGGAACTACTCGGATCACAGCGGCTGCAGCTGGTACTGGGCCCTGGTGCTTCACCACTGTCCTATAATCATTAGTCTGTATTATTTTAGAAAAACTGTCACATGGCACTAAAAAAAAGTATCAGTAATTGGTTGAGTACTTGAGGAAAAGTATCGATACTCCTACTGACTTGTGTGACTGTGGGGGAGGAAGGGACATTAGAGTGTAAGCTCCTCTGCTGCAGAGACTGTTGTGACTGGTTCGGTGTTTTCTGTACTGCATTGTGGTATTTGCCAGAGCTATAGTTCCTTATGCCCTCCACTGTCACTAATTTGTTTAGCAGAGCATACCGCATGTGCCCCAGCAGATGATAGTACACAGCACACACTCATAGGGAGAAAATAGAAGCAAGCCCAGAAGTGGATCTTTAATTAACAAAGCAGGACTGGAGAATGAGGTGACTTGAAGCCTCATCTCTGCGGTGGATCAGGAGGGTCACCGCCATGACAATAGAAAAAGAGTGTGGGGTGGGGACGGGGGGTGTGAAAGATAATTTTTCTCGAGGGAGGGGGTGGAGCAACTTTGAGTCTTTGCCCCGGGTAACGGAATGTCTAGCTTTCCCAATAAGGGTACTAATATGCACTGCAACCTCCAGCTACCAGTGGAAATAGAGATTGGACAGGTTAGAAAACCATGTATAATATTTTGTTTTCCCTTCATAAGCCACAACTAGGATTTATCAGTGTGTCCCACTCCCATACCAATCACAACATATCGGGGATACCCAAAAGACAGGTATTTGAAAAGTGGTTGGATGGCGTCTGCATGTTCAAATTCTCTAACACACACAGATGCTTATTTTTAGGATTCAGAAACACTCAACAAAATTTCACCATGGGAAATTGACATTGCAAATTTAAAATCAATCAAGTGCTCTCTAAAATTGACTGAATTGAGGGTTTCTAGTTTGTTATTTTTAATTGATTTAATCAGTTTAATTGCACTGAATAATCAATAGATGATGAAATCAATACATCCTTGACCACCATATGAGGAAAATGGAAGTCCCATGGTACTAGTGACCTAGAATTCCCAATGAGGGTGCTGTAGAGATCAGATGGATGGCACCATCAACTTTGAACAACAGTTGCATATCATCAGTGCACCAAAAAGTTTATAGTAACCATCAGAAGCAACATTCACTGTTTTAGGAACACATAGGGTCCCCTTTGTCAAGCAGACAGTGACAACTACACATAACAATCACTCAAATGCCCACTGTGTGACATAGAGCCACTCCTAAATCATGGCACCATTCTCTACTTGTGACTTTACAAAAAGGTCTATTGACCTTATATATAGAGACCAGGCCCAGTTGCTTTGAATAAGAGGGTAATGGTGAAAGTAAATATAGAAAGTGTTGTGCACTGGGCTGTATATATTTCTGACCCCTGCATTCTGTGCATTACATACACCTGACCCCTGCACTCTGTATGTTACGTACACCTGACCCCTGCATTCTGCATGCTACATACACCTGACTGATGTACTATGTATATTTAGGGTTGCCAACCTTCCTGGGAAAAAATATCAGCCTTATGGTCTTTTTCCTATTAATAACATTGGCAACAAGTGCAATTTTTACCCTCCAGCCTGTTAAAATATCAGCCAGATGTCAACCATATGTACACTTGATGCTGTACTCTGTACATTATGTACTTCTGACCCCTGCACTTGGTACCTTACATGCACCTGACCCCAGCACTCCATACATTAAATACATATGAAAAACCAAAGACTGTTACATAGCCAGGATGTAAATATTTTAGCAGCACAGATAAAAGAATACACAATAGTCTTTTTTCTTTCTTTTTACAGCCAAAGCCAACATCAATTGATATTCCTGATGTGATGAAATTGCATTCACAACAAGTATCTACCAAAATGTATAAGAAAATTATGATCAGTTAGGTACTAAACATCCCTATAATATGAGGTGCAGAAAGCTGCCGGGACATATTTCCCCTTCTGAGGAAGCCATATATACAGTAAGTATATCATGTTTAGTCTCTATTAAATTGTAATTTTGTTCTGTACAATAATATGTTGGTGACCGTACTGTAAAACCATGTCATCTGGAAATATTGATGTAGTACGCAGCGAAAAATTGACCCTTAAAAAGGAGAACTATGGGGTTAAGTCTTTTCCCCATAGTTCTCCTTAGGGTAACGGGAGGACACAAACTAGCGTCCTCCCGTAACCCTAGGCTCAGTATACCGCGAGCTGTAGCTCGCGGTATACTGAGACGCCGCACAGCTGCTCGCGGTATACTGAGACGCCGCCGCTGAAGCGGATCTCGACAATTGTGCCGGGATGCGCCCAGCTGCGCGACTGACAGCTGGCTCTGCCTATCTAAAGGCAGAGCCAGCTGTACCCGCCCCCTCCCCCGTCCGTTCTGCCAGTCAGCGCTGGAGTCCAGCCCCTCCCCTGTCACGGCAGAGAGCCGTGACAGGATCGAGGGGGGAGGGAACGCTGGGATGTGTTCGCTCACCTCCCGATCTACTGAGCCGACCTGTGACAGTCTCATTGTCACAGGTCGGCTAGAACTATGAGGTGAGTGAAAAGCACTCAACAACAGCAACAACAAAAAATGCCTTTGCACACATTTTGTTGTGGTACTGCGGCATGTGTGTGCAGTATACACATTAAATAGACATTTAACTATTCCTCTTTAAGCCACACCCACTGTAAGGCGAGATATGAACATGCTCACTATTTGCAGCAGCACAATTCACCTGCCGCAAACATGCCCTTCTGTGTGTGTCCTGGGTCTTTGACAATCCTAGCAATGCCCCTGCTTCTTACATCAATGCATCTGTTAGTGGGTCTGTTAATGACTGTTTCCTGTTGAGCAACAACAGTTTCATTCTGGAACTTCCTAATTCTTGAATTAGTATTACGTATTGTCTGTTGTAATAGACTGTTTCCTCCATTCATTAAAGTCAGAACTTCATCACGCATTGCCCAATACTTGACTGGTTATACAGTGAATGAGTTCAAGGTAAGACAAGTGTTAAGGCTTTTAAGAAAAATGGAGCAGCTCTACCCTCTCGTCTCGAATTCCGCTGCTTGAACTTCGGTGCCTGGTAAAGCTTCCGCTGGAGCCTTCTGTAAGCAATAGGTAAAATACCAGCACTCGCAAGCGGATCCGTCCATCCAATACTTTATTTGCAAAATGGCATAAAAGCAGGAAACAAATGCTCACATGCAGGGCCGCTATCAGGGGGGTACCGCCGATACTCATGTAAGGTGCCCGGGCAGCCTCAGGGGCCCGGGAACCTTACATGAGTATCGGCCAACGGCCATACAGGTCGTCGGGAAGTGGAGAAGGTCAGGCCCCCGTATCACCGGAGGAAACCGGGGCCCGCACACTTCAAATCCTCACCTGAGGTGCGTTGTGCGGGCTTCCGGTGATCCCAGGGGGTCTCCACTGCATATTGGGTTTTTAAAGATAACCGCCGCGAGTAGCGGCAGCCATCTTTAAACCTGGCAAGTGCCCACAGTACATTTAATATATTGCCGAACCGGCAATATATTAAATGAAAATCATGCCCTGGTGGTCCAGTAGGGAATCAGTATGATCTGCATCTCTTGCTGATGCAGATCATACTGATCGATCCCTCGTGGTGCCGCCCTGATTGGCAGGGATCGATTAGTATGGTCTGCATCAGCCTGAGATGCAGATCACACTGATTCTGCACTGGACCACCAGGATAATCCCAACACTGGACCCAGGGATGCAGCCCCCCTCCTGCAAAACAGGTAAGCAGGAAAGGGGGAATTTTTTTAATTAACTATTTTTATTTTTAATACTTGTGTGAGAGTGTGTGCTTTGTTTTTTTAATGAAGCTGTGTGTGTGTTTTTTTTCAGGAGTGTGTTTGTTTCATTACATGTGTGTGGTTTTTATTTTAACCAATTCCCGCCGGTTTACGTAAATGTACGTCCTCTGCTGGAAGTGGTTATACCAAGAACACGGCTGCTCCTGCACTAAGGCCTCCTTCACACCAATTGTAGTGCGTTCTGGCCTGATTCCGGCAGGAACGCACTGCCTCGCACTGCGGTCGGCTCACTTTTTTGTTGGGCAGGAGGCGGCATGGCGGGCCATTGTAGTGAATGGTGCCGTTGCCACGCCCTCCGGCCGCAATGCGATCACCCGCACTGGATCGCAGGACACATTGTGCCTGCGGTCTGGTGTGGTCACCATGCTGCAAGCACTATTTTAACCGCACCAGACTGCAGGAACAATGTGACCTGCGATTGTGTGCGGGCGATTGCATTGCGGCCAGAGGGCGTGGCAACGGCGCCATTTACTACAATAGCCTGCCACACACCCTGCTGCCCGGCAAAAAATTGAGCCGGCCGCAATACGATGCAGTAGGTTCCGGCCGGAATCGGGCCGGAACGCACTGCAAGTGGTGTGAACAGCCCCTTAAACAGTAGACGATTGCTGTTTAAATGCAAGCGATCCAGCGTCTGTATAGGCGCTGGATCACTTGTATGGTGCGGTGCCGTGTCCCCCTCCACAGCCGCCCGTGCCGCCGTCAGCTTCCCGGGCTCATCTGTCCCTCGTGTGAAGCCTCCCGTTTTTTTGTTTTTTTTTGCGTTTTTATATGTGATTACTTTTTACACTTATGTTATTGCTATCACATGGGGGATAACAATCCCCCTATATAATAGCAAAGGCACACTGACAGGTCCTCTTTATGGAGACATTAAGGGACTCTAAGACCCCTAATGTCACCTGGGGACCACCAAAGAAGCTGATGAAGCAGAGTTCTGATTCATCAGATTCTTCTCTCTGGCTATAGCAGCCAGAGGACTGACAGGTGAATGCGGAAGTGATATAATACACATCATTGCCGCATTCACACTACGGAGGGAGTTCAGCAAGGAGGAAGATGCTGACCTCCCTCCCATCTTCCTCCTGACACCCTCCAGAGCTGGTCCCGGGCCGCAGATGAGATAGCAGATCCCGGGATTGAAGGTGAAGGTTCAGGAGGGGAGGCGGCGGCGGCATTCTAGGAGGGGGGGGCAAGCAGCCACAAGATACAAGCGATTGAGAGCTCCTCAGAACGGACAGGTTTTTTCTGCCCGTGCGCACACTAGGGGGCGCGTGCGAGCAGAAAAAAAAGCCGTCTAATTAGGGCAACCCGCTCATGTGAGTTTGCCGTCCATCCTTTTTTTCACAACGGCAGTTAAGGTCCCCGCTCCCCATGTCCACGCACATACAACGCAAGCACGTGTTGTATGTGCCTACGTGCAAAAACAAAAGTTGTGCCACACATGTTGCATATCGTCGCGAGCGTCGGGGTGAGAGCAATAATTATTGGCCCATCAATCACTGATAGCGCTAAACTGATGAGCCATAAAAGCATTTAAAACGTCGCCTATGGGACATTTTGGTTATTGTCGTTTTTTGCGGTTTCACAGATTCACACAATTTTAAGGCTTGACATGTTTAGTATCTATTTGCCCGGCGTGACCCCAACTTTTATATTTTACCAAAAAATTTGCCATTATAGTCTGTTTCTGTGCACTAAATTTCATTTTAGTGTATTTTATCCTAAAAATACTTGATTGATAAACATTTGTGCAAATACCGTGCTACATAAAAACTTGCAACTAGTATGTTTTTATTCTACAGAGCCTCAGCTTTCAGAACATATATCATTGTTTGGGGGGTCTGAAGCTTTTTTTCTAGCCAAAAATTCAGATTTGACTATGTGTGTGCAAATGTAAGAAATTGATCCGGGCAGCAAGTGATTTGTGTGTGATTTGTGTTTTAATGAGTGTATAAATGTTTGGCAGTGGCAGTGATGCTGAACATTTTTTAAACCCGAGTGCCCAAGCTGCAACGCAATACTAAAGTTTTTTTCAGTGTTGGCACTTTTAGATAAATAAATTGATTTTTGCGTCGCAGTTTGGACACTCGGGTTCAAAAACATTCGCCATCACTATCCTAGTCTGACTGCGGTGCAGGCGAGAGCCCAGACGTAGCGGGGGAAGTGCTGTATATATGGGGAGGGCAGACCTACTGCCCCTGTGGCTGCACGAGGGCTTGAGGCTGGGGGACCCACTGAGATCTGGTCCCGGGCCCCCCACTGATAAAATGGTGCCCGCATCTTCCCCTGGTGAGAACTAAAAGTAGTACATGTACCTTTTCAGGCGTGGGCCGTTTTGTAACGCGTTAGGGACGGGCGGAAATACGCCAAGGTGGGAACGAGACCATTGACTACAATGGGATTTATATTTTTGAGCGTTCGTCGAGCATGGCATAAAAGCAGGAAACAAATGCTCACATGCAGGGCCGCTATCAGGGGGGTACCGCCGATACTCATGTAAGGTGCCCGGGCAGCCTCAGGGGCCCGGGAACCTTACATGAGTATCGGCCAACGGCCATACAGGTCGTCGGGAAGTGGAGAAGGTCAGGCCCCCGTATCACCGGAGGAAACCGGGGCCCGCACACTTCAAATCCTCACCTGAGGTGCGTTGTGCGGGCTTCCGGTGATCCCAGGGGGTCTCCACTGCATATTGGGTTTTTAAAGATAACCGCCGCGAGTAGCGGCAGCCATCTTTAAACCTGGCAAGTGCCCACAGTACATTTAATATATTGCCGAACCGGCAATATATTAAATGAAAATCATGCCCTGGTGGTCCAGTAGGGAATCAGTATGATCTGCATCTCTTGCTGATGCAGATCATACTGATCGATCCCTCGTGGTGCCGCCCTGATTGGCAGGGATCGATTAGTATGGTCTGCATCAGCCTGAGATGCAGATCACACTGATTCTGCACTGGACCACCAGGATAATCCCAACACTGGACCCAGGGATGCAGCCCCCCTCCTGCAAAACAGGTAAGCAGGAAAGGGGGAATTTTTTTAATTAACTATTTTTATTTTTAATACTTGTGTGAGAGTGTGTGCTTTGTTTTTTTAATGAAGCTGTGTGTGTGTTTTTTTTCAGGAGTGTGTTTGTTTCATTACATGTGTGTGGTTTTTATTTTAACCAATTCCCGCCGGTTTACGTAAATGTACGTCCTCTGCTGGAAGTGGTTATACCAAGAACACGGCTGCTCCTGCACTAAGGCCTCCTTCACACCAATTGTAGTGCGTTCTGGCCTGATTCCGGCAGGAACGCACTGCCTCGCACTGCGGTCGGCTCACTTTTTTGTTGGGCAGGAGGCGGCATGGCGGGCCATTGTAGTGAATGGTGCCGTTGCCACGCCCTCCGGCCGCAATGCGATCACCCGCACTGGATCGCAGGACACATTGTGCCTGCGGTCTGGTGTGGTCACCATGCTGCAAGCACTATTTTAACCGCACCAGACTGCAGGAACAATGTGACCTGCGATTGTGTGCGGGCGATTGCATTGCGGCCAGAGGGCGTGGCAACGGCGCCATTTACTACAATAGCCTGCCACACACCCTGCTGCCCGGCAAAAAATTGAGCCGGCCGCAATACGATGCAGTAGGTTCCGGCCGGAATCGGGCCGGAACGCACTGCAAGTGGTGTGAACAGCCCCTTAAACAGTAGACGATTGCTGTTTAAATGCAAGCGATCCAGCGTCTGTATAGGCGCTGGATCACTTGTATGGTGCGGTGCCGTGTCCCCCTCCACAGCCGCCCGTGCCGCCGTCAGCTTCCCGGGCTCATCTGTCCCTCGTGTGAAGCCTCCCGTTTTTTTGTTTTTTTTTGCGTTTTTATATGTGATTACTTTTTACACTTATGTTATTGCTATCACATGGGGGATAACAATCCCCCTATATAATAGCAAAGGCACACTGACAGGTCCTCTTTATGGAGACATTAAGGGACTCTAAGACCCCTAATGTCACCTGGGGACCACCAAAGAAGCTGATGAAGCAGAGTTCTGATTCATCAGATTCTTCTCTCTGGCTATAGCAGCCAGAGGACTGACAGGTGAATGCGGAAGTGATATAATACACATCATTGCCGCATTCACACTACGGAGGGAGTTCAGCAAGGAGGAAGATGCTGACCTCCCTCCCATCTTCCTCCTGACACCCTCCAGAGCTGGTCCCGGGCCGCAGATGAGATAGCAGATCCCGGGATTGAAGGTGAAGGTTCAGGAGGGGAGGCGGCGGCGGCATTCTAGGAGGGGGGGGCAAGCAGCCACAAGATACAAGCGATTGAGAGCTCCTCAGAACGGACAGGTTTTTTCTGCCCGTGCGCACACTAGGGGGCGCGTGCGAGCAGAAAAAAAAGCCGTCTAATTAGGGCAACCCGCTCATGTGAGTTTGCCGTCCATCCTTTTTTTCACAACGGCAGTTAAGGTCCCCGCTCCCCATGTCCACGCACATACAACGCAAGCACGTGTTGTATGTGCCTACGTGCAAAAACAAAAGTTGTGCCACACATGTTGCATATCGTCGCGAGCGTCGGGGTGAGAGCAATAATTATTGGCCCATCAATCACTGATAGCGCTAAACTGATGAGCCATAAAAGCATTTAAAACGTCGCCTATGGGACATTTTGGTTATTGTCGTTTTTTGCGGTTTCACAGATTCACACAATTTTAAGGCTTGACATGTTTAGTATCTATTTGCCCGGCGTGACCCCAACTTTTATATTTTACCAAAAAATTTGCCATTATAGTCTGTTTCTGTGCACTAAATTTCATTTTAGTGTATTTTATCCTAAAAATACTTGATTGATAAACATTTGTGCAAATACCGTGCTACATAAAAACTTGCAACTAGTATGTTTTTATTCTACAGAGCCTCAGCTTTCAGAACATATATCATTGTTTGGGGGGTCTGAAGCTTTTTTTCTAGCCAAAAATTCAGATTTGACTATGTGTGTGCAAATGTAAGAAATTGATCCGGGCAGCAAGTGATTTGTGTGTGATTTGTGTTTTAATGAGTGTATAAATGTTTGGCAGTGGCAGTGATGCTGAACATTTTTTAAACCCGAGTGCCCAAGCTGCAACGCAATACTAAAGTTTTTTTCAGTGTTGGCACTTTTAGATAAATAAATTGATTTTTGCGTCGCAGTTTGGACACTCGGGTTCAAAAACATTCGCCATCACTATCCTAGTCTGACTGCGGTGCAGGCGAGAGCCCAGACGTAGCGGGGGAAGTGCTGTATATATGGGGAGGGCAGACCTACTGCCCCTGTGGCTGCACGAGGGCTTGAGGCTGGGGGACCCACTGAGATCTGGTCCCGGGCCCCCCACTGATAAAATGGTGCCCGCATCTTCCCCTGGTGAGAACTTTTTGGTTTTTAAAGTTTATTGGCACTGGTAAGGAAATGTATCATGTGGCAGATTGGGTTCATGTAAATATCTGATTGGTTGCCATATCGGCCTCTAGCGTGTTCTGCGCATGCTGCCATTTTGGAGTATATCTTGGCATACACCCAGATGGCGGAACCGGAACATGTGGGTGCTACCATCTTGGTGTATACCTTGGTGTATACCGGAGTCCAGCGCGTCACTAAGCCCAAAGTCCAATTCATATACTGTTCTGCATTGCTGTATAAATGTATTGCTGGGATTTGTAGTCCCCCTACAAGCGGTGCCATTCTGCATTAGAGTTTAAGCTCCTCTGTACAGAGACTGATGTAACTGTGGGGGAACATTAGAGTGTAAGCTCCTCTGTACAGAGACTGATGTAACTGTGGGGGGACATTAGAGTGTAAGCTCCTCTGTACAGAGACTGATGTGACTGTCAGGGGACATTAGAGTGTAAGCTCCTCTGTACCGAGACTGATGTGACTAGCTCAGTGTTCTCTGTACAGCACTGCGGTATATGTCAGAGCTATATACATGTATAATAATAGTGTGTGACTGTGGGAGGACATTAGAGTGCCAGCTCCTCTGTACAGAGACTGATGTTACTGGCTCAGTGTGGCGGCGGTGCGGAGGGGGGGCCCAGACCTAAAGCTGTGTAAGGGGCCCCAAAATTTCTGATGGCTGCCCTGCTCACATGTTTTAGCCCCCGAAACTGGGCCTTAGTCGTAGCCAATGACTAAGGCCCAGTTTTAAGAGCTGAAACGTGTAAGCATTTGTTTGTTTGCTGCTTTTATGCCTTTTTGCAAATAGAGTACCATTTTTTTCCCCTATTGCTAAGTGTTAAGGGTTTGCTTTAGAGATTAAGTGCTGAATTAAGGCTGAACTGGCAAGTTTAAATAGACAGAAATTAATGCAGCTCAGTAATCATATATGCATTATTAAATTGATTATTTAATGCATGCAGCGTATGTACCAGAATAGGACCTGGTATTAGCCCCTTACAGTCCCTGTACAACAAGGATTGGGTGCGAGGAAGAAGCAGTAGAAGGAGCTGATGAGTTCATGAGCTGACAAAGAGCATGCTAATAGGAGGAGAGGACAGAGTGACAGAGATAGGAGCTTATCATTGTGCCCCTTAAAGTCCCTGTATAGCTGGGCTTGAGTGTGAGGATGAAACAGTAGAAGGAGCGGACTGGTTCATGTGCTGACAAAGGAGCATGCTAATTGGAGGAGAGACGAGAGTGACATAGAGATGATCTCATCATTGTGCTGCTTCTGCATTTACTGTCCAGTCACAGGCAGGGTTGGGGCATTCTGGGCTTATAAATGATGCTGGCTACCAGACTGAGGGCATGTTGTGGCAGAAAAGAAGTACTGCAGGGAAGAATTCTGGATTATATTACCACAACAAAAGCAGTATTTTTATAATAAGACTATCAATTTTTTTAATACATTGTTTTCGCTGGAGTTCTACAAGTGTTATGGGTTAATTTTAATGAACTATTAAGTGTTTAGTGGTAAGGTATTTGCAGTTAACCATTGGGGGAGGTAAATAGTGTACAGGATAAAATGCTGGTTAGCTACTATTCACATTGGGATCCCACACTAAAAACAAACTCCTGGTGCTAATCATAAATGTATTGGAAATGAAGATCAATCAGAAAACACAAAAGTTACCGAATCTCTACATAAGTGCCCTGGCATGGTCCAGGTGTCACAAGTCCTCCTGAAATGTGTCCCATCTTTTGCATTTATTTAGCCAGGTGTTGTCATACTATGAGGGCTGTTTCTAAGATGTTTCTTTTGTTCAGTGATTCTCTATACAAAAGGTTTTAATGCTGTCATCTGTTGAATAATAATATCTTCTACTCAAACCTGAAAAGACATCCCAAAGAGATGGAAAACATTATCTGTGTGTCTGTGGTTTTCCTTCTAACAATTAAATGATCCGTACATTCCTGGTCTTGAGATGAAAGCACCAAGGCTTAAACTTTGGTTAACATATGAGGACTAATGGTTCTTGGAAAAATGAAAACAGCCTTGTCAACATATTGGAGATTGCTTTTTAAAATACTAATTTAAATTATCATTATTTACAATACAAAAATCTTAACAATTACACTATTGTGGTCATTAAATAACAGAATTCCAAATACCACAATCATAATAAGTTGTTCTAATACTATAATATGACATTCAGCATATTAATAAAAAACTGCAGTGGACAGTGCTAGATTTCAAGGAATTTACACCTGGCCCCTAAATACTTGGTGAAGTAACAAGCAGAATAATAGATAAAAATCAGAAATGTCAAGTATTTAAGGTGTGTCTCTCAGTTATATAGCCAGCGGTAGTAGATGTATCTATTAAAGGAAACCTGTACTGGGAGAAATATGGAGGCTGCTATCTCTGACCTCCTTCTGAAAGCGGCAGAAAGTGAAGTTAGAGTTCTTAATTAGAATACTTGTTTTAGGTCAGTGACCTAGACAGTGCTAAAATCATTGAATCAGCCGTAGGTCCAGTGTCAACGGGATTATGTTAGCATCAGAATAACTTCTCTACCCAAATAAATCATTGGGAATGCAAAAGCAGCTAGAAACCAATTCATGCAGCTCAGAAGGAGGTCAAATGTAGGTCAGAACGAGGTTAGATGTACCTATCAATCAAGTCTGAATGCAGGGCTGTCATCTCTAGAATGAGGCAGCCTGAGGCGGTTGCCTCAGGCGGCATCTCATTGGAGCACTCAGCAACCTGTGATGTTTTGGCTGGCATCTGGCCACTGGTTGCCAGGAGCTCAGTGGGGCAACAGCCAGAGCATTCCGCTCACCTCCTGGCAAGCAGTGACATCAGTGAGCTGGGTGGAAAGCAAGACAGAGCTAGACTCAGAACTAGAAGCAGACACCCAACCACCCACAACCCCCCCCCCATTAACATTTGTCACCAGTGACCATGCCCTACCGGCCTCAGACGGCAAATACTGTAGGGACACCCCTGTCTGAATGATCTCAGATGTGTCTCCAAACTGATCTCAAAGTGAAAGCAAGTGAAAAGCAAGCTACATTTGTCCACAGACACAACAGCCAGATAATTAGTATTCTCAGGTCAGTAATACCAGCTTCCATACTTCCTCAATATGCCATCATTAGTACTATGAACTTCATGTTGGTATTTCTGCTTTGCAATGCAACAGTCATAGTTGCATAGAATTGGAGGTTGAAAAAAGACACGGGTCCATCAAGTTCAACCTTTGTGTGTGTGTTGTGTGTGCTTGTGTATGAGTCCCTGTGTGATCTAGTATTTCAGTCTTTAGTTTTTTATGTAGTTAGTCATTTTTTGATCAATGCATACATATATTCTTTTAAGAGACAACTAAATCTTCTCAATATCAGCTAAAACCTACCTTTGACTGACATAGCAAATCCACTGTAGGCAAATCACCCCACACTAATGTCTGCATACACTAAATCCATTGGTTAGATGATCCTCACATATCCACCACCTGGATCCTTCCACTTACGCATTTCACCCTAATACATCGATTAATTGTATCCATCCCCTAGATCCTTGCTCTTATGCGATTTGCCCTAATTGTAGTGATATCTATAATTATTTATTGTATTAGGGCAAAACGCGCAAGAGCAAGGATCTAGGCTTTGGTTATGTGCGGATCATCTAACCAATAAATGGATTTTGCGTATGCTGACATCAGTGCACAGTGATTTGCCTATATTGGATTTGCTATTTCAGAGTGAAGACGACCTCATTGGTGTTACCATCACCCTGGGGCTATGTGTGGGAGTCTTTCTTCATGGCTTGGAGCAGTGTCAGATTGATTTGAACTATGACCTACATAAAACATCAGGGGCCTGTGCAGAAATGATTTGAGTGCTTTCATTCACTGCATAGTTTCATTTGCTAACATTTTTGGCTACGAGTAGTTTTTTTAACCTGAAATACTGAGGTCATCTGAAATATAAGTCCTACAATGCTGGATATCTTTTAGATAAATTATAGTGTGATTGCAGGAAGTCAAACAAGCATCACCCATATCACAATATAACAATACTCTCATATAACACACATTCTTTGCATACTACACATATGGTTTCACAAGATTTGGAATAAGTTATGATATGGTTATAAAGCAATAAAACAACATATGTAGAGATTCAAATGTAAATAAAGTGTAATAAACTGATAAACCACACTAGCATAGGAAGATAACAGAAACATACAAGGATGACAGGTGGCAGGCTTGGTTCAGCACTCACCCAAAGGGGTCTATTCACCAAGCTGCGGAGGGCAGCCGAGTGAATGACCGATCTGAAGTGAAGTGAGCCGAACACTGTTCGGCTATTCACTTCAGGCTGGTACGGCTGATTTCAGCCGTACAACGGCTGAAATCAGCCGTACATCGGCTTGCTTCGAGTGGCTTCGGGTCGGCCGAACATGCTCAGCATGTTCGGCCGACCTGACGTGCAGAAGGAGTTCGACTCAGCCGATCCAACATCTGGATCGGCTGAGCTCAACCTCCAGCAGGCTTCTCACTGCTGTTCGGGAACTTCTACAACTGGTGAAAATAAAGCTTTGTTTTCATGGTACATTATAGAACATCTGAAGGAACAACTATTACCTGAAGTGCCAATGACAGCACCCCCAAATGTTTACATCAGGTTAATTTTTACATTCAGGATACAAGGTGCTTAAAAATCTCAGGATGATTGGGTGTGTAAATACGAACCAATTCTCCTGGTTAAGAACATGGCCTCAAGCCCCCTATTCCGCCCCACTAGCCCATTATTGTTATGGGAGGCTTCAATAGCAAGTAATACAGCACAGGTAATGGGGAGCGGGTGGGGCCAGGTTCTCTACCAGGGAAGCTGTTAAATACTTGCATACTAGAATACCCTGGAATTTCAGGGTGCTGGACAGCAAATTGAATGTGCATGTACCATTTATAAATGGTCACTTATAAACCTGGGAACTTGCCAGCTCTTTCCTGAAGATGCCGGATCTCCACTTAGCCGTTCTCTGGCTGCCTGCTGACTTACAGGAGTAATAGCAACATCAGGGGTGCGATAGCTGCTAGAGGAAGGATTCTGCTTTCTCCTCCACCCCCAATGGAAGTCTCTACACTGGACGGAAGAGAGCAGGCAGAGGGGGAGCCCACTGAGAACTCCTTCTCAGTACCCAGAGAACCCCATTGCCATCCTACCTTGCTCAGAGCCCTCCAGCTCCCCTCCCTTCTCCAGAGCCACCCAGGGCCCTGTAATTCAAGGTACCCCACATAGCCCCCAAACCTTCCAACTTCCCTCCCGTCCTTCATCCCACTGACACAAATGCCAAAGCAGTCCTCCTCGGACTGACACCACCGACGCAGCAGCATTTTTTCGCCACCCACCAACACTGATGCAACTGCATTGTTTTCCCTTCCACTGACCCCACCAACACAGGGGCATTCTTTCCTCACACTGATGCCAGGGCATTTCTTCCTTCATCACTGTTAGCCCCACGTTCAACTGTGGGACACTATGTACACCCCTATTAAATGTTTCAATTTCTTGCGTTGTGCCACAATCATTGGCGTCATTTCTGTGCATGCCGCAACCGTTACATATGTGTTGGTGTGGTGAGTTATGCATGCCGCTATTAACCTCACCCCTCTGCTCTGTTTTCTGTCCCACCCACATTCTCAGGCCCACTGATTTACAAAAGTGCCCAGGTATGCTTATAAAGGACAAACATTAGATCAAGCATCAGTGATGCTATGTTTCCTGCTTGTAAAAATAAAGTAAGCAGGACCATGAATTTTTAGCTAGTTATCCATAAACATACATTTTGGATTGACAACATTGTTTTTATAATGCCCCCACCATATAGCTTATAT
>NW_017307794.1:258994-269271 GCF_000935625.1 Nanorana parkeri
TCTCTCTGAATACAGACATATAGTACAGAGCATGTCTTTCTCTTGCAGTATGTAAAAAGACACAAAGTTTTAGTTTACCCCTCTTTAAGATGTGTCTCTTCCAGCCCTTCCTGTCTCCCTTCCTCTGGGATGTTGTGAAATGCCTTCAGCTAGGTTCCCACCCATAAGCATTTCCTATTTTAGCGATGGTGAAATTTGCTGCCGTGTTATGGCCACAAACACAAACCATTTATCTGCGCCTAACGCAATACCCTTTAAAAGCAGAAACGTCAGTGATGTTAGGTCACATAAACTGTGCAACCCACTTATAATTTATTAGCTGGAAACCACCAGTTCTAAGGAAAGTTTTTTTTTTTTCACTCCAACAGCTTCTGCAACTTTTTATATTTAATTCAGATTATTGGACACATACAGTATGCAATGAAATATGCACATGATAGTTTAAAGTGGGAGGTTTTTGGACTTAATCTTGTCACAAACCCATGTCTATGTGCCACGTTTGAAAGATTTCAGAAAAACAAAACTTGATTGTGTTCAAGCTTAAGTATGAATCAAACAGGAATACTCTGCCCCCTAGTGGATAACTTGGGGAAACTCAGCTATCTATTTCTCCCTTGACCAATGTCAGAATGTGTCTATAGCAAAATCGCTTCTTACTTTCTCATGTGATGAAATGTGACTGATTACCGCACTTTGCAGACACCGTTTTTCTGCACACTGCCTTCTTAGGCCTTGTTCACACCAAATGTAGACCAGATCTGCATGAGTTTATGCCCACGCATTGCAGTGTCTAGTGGCACGTTTTTTTGCTGCGTTCTTGATGCGTTCAGGGACGTTTTTGGTTAAAAAAATAAAATAATTAAAAACATTTTTTTTTTAGTTTAAAATTGGCTTTCAGTGCGTTCCAGGGCGTTTGCATTAGGATTCACCCGAACAGTCCGGGTTTTGAATGCTCTGTCCAGGTTTCATGACAGCAGAAACCCGGACACAAGATGTCAGGCAGACAGGGGCAACCAAAATTTAGACTTAGACCACTGAAAATAGATTCAAGTGTGGTATTTACATATGAATGGGCGGCGCCGATTAAATATGTATAAGCCACGACTCATTCTCCCCCAAAAATGTCTGCGTGTTGCTGCAAGTGCTCGGGTTTCACTTGAAGAAAAGGTGGTAACCATAGTTTGCATGTGTTTTTGATGCGTTTGCATGCATTCCAGAGCAGGTAAAATAGGGCTTGCTGCAGTTTTTTTAATCTGCCACTGGCCGGCATCCTGTTCAGCTCACTTGTGTCACTGGTTGCAGAACGCCAGCCAGAGCATCCCAGGTTGCTAAGAGCTGAGCGGGAAGATGTGTATAATCTTTGCAAGTCTCCCCATCCGGCTCTTAGCAACCTGGGACGCTCTGGCCAGAAAGGGGGTGGCAGGCACACAGCAAATATTATGCAGCAAAGCGGCCTTCCTGCTCCCCACCCCCCACGTGCAGCGTTATAGGTGCCTCCTTAGTCAACAGCCTCAGGCTGCTCATTATAGGGACTGCCTGCTGATTGGTATATAAATGTCATATTAACCTACATGGTTGAAATATTTTTTTAATTTAATGACAGGTTTGCTTTACGGCCAAAGCAGCTAAGATTTATGGTTGTACTATATACCTGTACCATGTCTTCCTGAACTACTTTCGATGAACAGTATCTGAATGGAGTTTGTATTTTCTCTCTGCATTTCGCAGGTTTCCTCTGCGTGACACAGTTTCCTACCACATTCTGAAGATATAATCAGTAGTCATCCAAAATGGTGCTTGTAGTGTGTGTGAGCAGATGTAGAGGTGTGGGGAATATTCTGTTAGTTCCTTTCAGTAATGTGAATGTTCTGTGCGGGCTTATTCCTACCAGAACGCAATGGTCAATGTGCAATGCTGTGCTCCAATTCAACTGATCTAAAGTGATACTAAATTCCTAAAGTTATTAATATACAGAATATCAAATGTTGATGAAATCACTTAAAATGGATGCTGCTCCTTCATGTTGAAATATTTTAGCTTCCTGCAGAATCAGCTGGTCCCCAGGCTACTGCTCCTGATATTCTGCTTTAGGGAGGCTAATTTCCTTTGCAGGGTCCTATGGAGCCACTCTTGTGTGTGCAAGTAAGCTGTGTGTATCTCGACAGACACACAGGCACTGCAAGATAAGACACTCTCCTGGTCACTGATCACCTCTCCTCCTTCCTCCCTTCTCCCTTCTCCATGCTAGTAGATGGAACCTGCTGGGGACTGCTCTGTGATCTTCTACTGGACAGGAAGCAGAGCTTGGAGAGCTGGGGCCCGCTGTTTGGAAACATGATGACTGTAAGTGCTTTTAAAGAAATACTTAGCTGGCCAATATACAGTATTTTTGTTTGTCCTGGTTTCAATATTGAAAGAGGTTTGAGAGTTTGATACTACTTTAAATGGCAATTCAGATGCACTGGGGGCAACAGGCCCTATTAAAAGCAGCACATTTTTGTTCCATAAATGCACAAAACACCCCCTGTTGGCCATATTGCAAGGAAGTGGCATATTAATTTTTGGACAATTGTAGGAAATTGGAACATCTGTGGATTGATTATAGAAAGGTCATTTTTAATACCATTGTTTCACACCACCGTTTCCTTTAGTACATTTTAGGTACTTAAGCTGGGTACACACGATATAAATTTAGGACGGTTCCTGATGAACTGGCCGAAATTCGCATAGTGGGTGGGGCTGTCAGCACACTTCCTCCCAGCATCCCTCGATCAGCTGATCGGAGGAGTCAGTTGGAAAAATCTCGGCCGAACAAAGCTGGCAGCCAATCAGCTGGACAATGTCAGAATACAGTGCAAACGGCGGGATTTGTCCATCAGCACTCATAAGCACTGATGAAGGAATCTATTCTGCTTTTGTTTAAGCGTTGATGTAGGAATCCATTCTTATCTTTTTTTGTTCAGCCCATGGCTTGCATGAAATCATTTAAAAAGTAGACATGTGTATACCCAACTTTAGTCTCTAGTGTTGTATTGTCAGAGAATCATCCTGGCAAACCATGCAAGGCAAGTAGGCAGAAGTTATGATACAAAATACAATACTTCACTCCCCAGCTTTAAGTTGGCAGTGTTGTTTATCTAAATATGTATGCATCTAAATATAGGCAGTGATTTGTATACAAAACCAATAGCCGGATCATCTCATTCATTCAAACGGGTAACATACACTAGACCGGCGGCTCAAGAGCTTCCTGTGGGTACGTGTATACAGTAATTAGTGGGGCAGCACAAAAATAGACTACGTATCCCAAAACATAAATAGCAACTAAATACAGCCAGCAAACTTCACTGACAAATTACTGGTTGTCTCAGCAATCAAAATAAACATGTTGTCTTGTGCTGACATCCACCAATGTATGTAGAGCTCTTTGAGAAACCAACAATACTGTGAATTCATGCAAGTGCTCCAGTATACAACAACACAGAACAATGGATGAGCTTATTTTTCTAAAAGACCAACAGGTAATGAGAGGTCATATGACATTACAAGTGACAGTTGATTAGAGATCATATGACCCATGTGAGGTAGGTGAAAACAAGATATCATATGACAAATAGCTATATTTTGTTCGTTAGATACTCCATCCACTGAGACTGGCAATAGACAGTGCTGGTACACCTAAATGTCAGATGATACATGGACATAAGGATAATCTCTTCTAGATAAATACAATAGTGTATTAGTATATTTCCAATGGAATTAGTGCCATTATTTACATTTAAATTCAGATCTGGCAACTACAGAATAATAAATGTAGTTGGCTTGTCTCCTATCAATCCCTCTTGTTATGTACATAATTAACCATTTGCCTTCTACATTTCTAACTTTTTCTAAAGTACTAATTATTAAATGCCGAATAAGAATCCATATTTTCTAGCCGCACATCATCAGAGTAAATACTAATTGATTGGCTGCTGGGGGTTACTATATTGAAGAATTAGCAATGACGCATTCTTTACTGAATAAAGCTGATCACAGAATGCAGAGGTGATGAGGTTTTATGCTCTCTGCCCCTTTAGTAAGCGTATATCAATTTCATTTTTTAATTGCCTATTTCATTATATTGATTTTTTTAAACAAAAGTAAAGCCAGACCTTTTATTGGCTTTACTTCTCTTTTGGGTCATAGGAGTACATTTACTAATGTACTCTTGTGACCCAACATCAGCATACTGACCACTATCTGCTGACAGCACAGAGCAACGCTGCAGTCAGGAAGTATGCCAGTCCAAAACTTCTCAACGGAACAGTGACTGCAGCCAATTAGTTGCGTGGATGGTGGAAGCAAAAGACAAAAAATGATTAGTGTATGACCAGCCTTAAGCTGACCATACACCGTACAACCATCGCACGACTTTCGTTGTGCCATGGTTGTAAGGTCATTAAAATCTTGTACGATCTGCACATCTTGGACAGGCAGATCGTACTTGCGATCATCGCAAGCACTCCCAGCTGAGGGGAGGGCTTCTGATGATTCCAATGCTAAGCGAGCAGTGTGCGCTTGCGCACACCGGCCCGTTCGGCATTTGTCTTCCGAGCACGCCACTAACCAGCCGAAAATCTTACGATTTTCAGCAGGTTTTCCAGCGTGCTCGAAGACAAAAGACGTGTGACCGTACAGTAGAAACGGTCGCACGCCTTCCATACACCTGCCAATTATCGTACGACCGCGGGATCACTCGCGATTATCGTACGATAATCGGCAGGTGTATGGGCACCTTGAGAGTACATAGGGTGTGTCAGGTTTTCTAAGCCCTTACCTAGAAAGAGGAAAATTAAGGTGCCCATACACTTTACGAATATCGACCGATTTTCATATGCGATCGTGTTTTCGTCAGATATTCGCACGGTTGATGGGCAGTGTACAACCGCAAATACTGTACAATCGATCGACTTTTGACTAACCAACAGGATAGAAAACTTCGGTCGATCGTACGATTTTCGCAAGGTTGGTGGTGTTTCTGTACCTCAAAATTCGTACGATTTACACTGCACATGCGCAGGCGAAAATACGTGTGGTCGATTACCGCAATTCGTCCAGGTGCTTTCTTTTAATTACTGCTGATCCAACCTTGCAATAATCGGGGCAGGATGGGGCCGCCGTACGAAAATCGTACAACGGTTCGATCATTGGACGAAAAGTTTCGTCCGATGATCGCAAGGTGTATGGGCAGCTTTAGAAAACCTCTGGGGTTCTGCACAATGACACAGCATATACAGGTAGAGTAACTGGCATGAAACTTTATTTTAACTCTAAATACAAGTTGAAGTCCATAAAGAGCTCTCATTGAACAGATGAATGGAACATTTTGCAATATTGTAAACATTTTCATACATCTGTAGTGTGTACTGTATTATAAAAAAAAGGGGGTATTCCTTGCTTCCCTACATATATAGTTGTAAATTCATAAAGGGAATCTGTAATGTTTTTTGAGACAATTCTATTTATTTATTTACTAGTTTTTAAGCTGATGTTTTAGATCTGTTTTTAACATATGTATACCGTCTTTGTTTTAGAAAAAAAATATTCAATACTTGACTTCAATAAATGCTGCACTCCACTGAGATTCCACCGGAGATAAAAATCAATGTTTATTTATTCATGATGCAAAAAAATACACACTGATTCTCTCCCCACTCACAGATCCTCATGCGTTTCACCTATTAGGATTTAGTCTATAAATCTCTGTGGAGCGCGGCATTTGTTGAACACTTGAAAGGTCAGCACGTTTGTAGCCTAGACCTAGGATAAACAAGCACTTGTGATGGTTGAGACGGAGTTTGGAAAATTATTGGTGTGTGTCTGCTTTGGAGTACATGTAATACATGAAAACTTATTTTTAGAGCACAATGGGTTAGCTAAAGGGACAGCACAGCAGAAGTTGCCTACATGGGACACTGATCGAAACCTCAGAAGCAAACCTAACCTGATTGAAACATCAGAAACCAGCCTAGCCTGATTAAAACCTCAGAAGAAGTGTTTCAATGAGGGATGGGTCGCTGCAATAAGACGTTCATTGTGTGTGTGTGTGTGTATATATATATTTATCAGCTTTAACTATTGAGGTCTGTAAACAATAAGTTTTTCAGCTGGTAAGTAGACAGAAGAAAATACATGAAAAGGCACCTAAAGTTGCACCTGCTGGACGGATAGCTAGATAAAAGATAGATAGGTAGATAGGTAGATAGGTAGATAGGTAGATAGATAGATAGATAGATAGATAGATAGATAGATAGATAGATAGATAGATAGATAGATAGATGTGTGGATGCACATTGAAATGGGGGAAAAGTCCAATCAAATAATAATTTCTCCTGCATGACCCAGATGATGCTGGGAGGTCAGAGCAGGTTATATAACCTATCCCTAACAATGGTCATAAAAAATACAGGGATTTGGTGACGTAGAATAGGAAGTTAGAGAAAAAGTGCAAACGGTAGTGACGATAGCCAATCATAGACATCAAGTCTACAAAGAGCAGCTGCATTAGAGACACAATACAGCACAACAATAGTGTCACAGGGTGCTAGATAATAATGAGGAGGCATCTGTATACAAAGAAGATGAAACAGCTGTTAATTTATCTTTTTGTCTGTGCTCACTGGGCTCATAAGAGCTTCTTCCTTGAAAACTAAACACAACTAGCCATTAATACCATTATAATAAATAATGTTACATTTAACAAAATCTATTTAAAATCCCCAAGATAATATATAGTTTACTAATTAATTTAAATCCATTAGATTTGTTGAACTAGTGGATGTAACCACAATTTTCCATAGCTCAGTGTATAAAATAGCGAGGCTTCATTAACCAATGTTTCCATTTCATTAGTCATAAATATCCAACAAATAGTTTTTATATTATTAGGTGATTTAAAGGCGGTTTAGGTGATCTATACTGCATGTAATTTCCTTGGGTAACAGAAAAGCAGATTGCGGTGAGCCACAGGACTTCAGCAGAAAAAAACTCCTATACTGCCACCTTGTGGAAATATATTATATTTAATTTTACTGCATAATTATTTGCAGGGTGTGTATAAACCATCATGTCATTTTACAATCATGAAATATATTAATAGTATATAGTAATATTAGTATATTTTTAGGCTATGCAGGAGATTTAAAATCTTGCTACTGAGAGATTTAAAGCGTATCTAAACCCAAAAACAAAAATGTAATATATTACAGTTTACCAATTCTTAAAGTGACATTAAAGGATAATTTTTTCCCCTCCCCCCAACGTTAATGCCAGCACTTACCTTAAATGATGTATCTTAATCCGATCTTCTTCTTCTTTCCTGATGTTTTCATCTGTCCCTCCAGCGGTGCGGCGGCTCTCCGATCCAGCGCCGACTCTTCTCTGCTTGCAGGCACTTCCGATTCAGCGGTGTCTGCATGCGGGTACACAGGTCCATAGACTTACCTTGCGTCTCTGCACGTCTCCCAGCCAAGAATCCGAACTGCGCATGCGCCCGCCCCAAGATGCTTTGCGGCCGCCCGAGCAGTTTCGGATTCTCGGGCGGGAGCGCGCAGCGAAAACAAGGTAAGTTTAAACCGCTGTTAAAGTGGGTTTTTTTTTTAACTTTTTGCCTATATCTACTGCTTGATATAGAGAAAAACAACGGAGGGTTTAGAACCCCTTTAAATGTGATAGCTGCATTAGTTAATTTTTTTAGGCTTTTTTCCTTTATTTTTGCCTGGTGATCCCACCAGTAACACACTTCCTGTCTCAGGGTGACTTCACTCTATGGAGGATCATTGGAGCCATCCTTGGATAGCAGCATTGTCACTCTAAAGAGGCAAGTATTAGGTTTATTACCGGATTTAGATGGACCAGACTAAGAAAATAAAACTGAACTCCAGCTAACACTTTTTACGTGGTTACAGATAAAGGTCTTACATAAATGAATAAAAGCTGACTATTGTAAGTTCCCCTGTGAGTGTTAAATGGTTTGTCTCAACCCTCTATCTGTCACTTTAGCTGGATAGTCTGGTCTGTTAATGGAAGTTAAAAAAAATGGCAGACCTACTGGCCAGATCACTAGGTGAAAATAAAGGAAAACATGCCTAAAATAGAAAACGAATGCGACAACCAATATAAGAATTTTTAAACTGCAATATATTATATTTTTGCTTTTGGTTTTAGATGCGCTTTAACTTTTTGCTGGCAGTCACCTTGTTTACAAAGCACTAAAATCAATCTACCGTTAATCGATTGCTAACAAGTGGTTAGATCACTCTGCAGCATGAAATGTAATCACTGCAGTCTGCTCTCCTCCCCGCTTGACCATCGTGACATGAAAGCAGCAGGGCTTCGAGGAGAAGCTGCAGGCTGTGCTGCCCCTCTACTCCCTGCCGCCCCGAGGCGAGGCCATGTCGCTATGACACAAGCTGCCCTGCCTGCAGCTTGTGTCATAGCGAGCTGTGTTGGCTACCTGGCGCCCCTGTTGCCATGGCGCCCTGTGCAACCGCACAGCTCGCACACTACACAGGTTGGCCCTGAGTATGTATTCCTATTACAATGCTGATGTCATAATAGGATAGTATATGCTGGTACTTTAGAACTCCTTTAATATATTTTAATAATCATTATTAGATTTTTTGTTACTTAGTTCATTTTGTTGACTGTTGTATTGCACAAGGTAAAGCAACATATTTTGCATGACTAAAGAAACCCTGCCACGTGAAAATGATGTTGCTGCCACTGTTGACTTATTTTTAACTGTCAACACTCTGTCAGTTCCCAGACGTTCACAGAGTGTTGTTAAAAGTAGAGGGGATGCTACACCCTGGTAAACATGGCCTTGTCCCAATTTTTTTATGACGTGTTGCTGATATCAATTTCAAAATTACCTTATTTGTTTCTGGTGCCATTTTCATGGTTCATTTTCTCAGTTTAAACATTTGATATGTTTTCTATTTTCTATTGTGAATAAAATATGAGTTTATGAGATTTGCAAATCATTGCATTCTGTTTTTATGTAGACACAGCGTCCCAACTTTTTTGGAATGGGGTTGTAGGAGGCAAGAGCAACCAACTGCCACTTTCATTATAGGGACACTTACCTTTGGGCTAAAGAGAGTGCACCACAGGGTACTGTGGTTGGTGGCCATTATGACAGGTAGATGTTGTCTTAGAGAACATGGTTTATTGTAACACACCTTTCATATATGTGCTATAAAGAGGTATTGTAAGTGATGGATCGTAAAAGAGGAAGCTGCTCTGTGAAAGTGATATGAACAAACCTAAAAAAAAATCTAAAAAATTACCATGTAATCAATGCAAATAATCCTTGTTGTTTCACTCATTGTAATAAATGAACATAACACAGTTTTACATTCTTCCTTTGCTGACTACCTTCTCAAAACCTGTAGGGGAAGTTGCTGTGATTGCAGGCCTAAACATGGAGCAGATAGATATACAGTATAAGGCCCCGTTCACACCTGACCGTTTTGTAGCGCGTCCTACGCTCGACGAACGCGCTACAAAACGGTCAAAAAAATAAATAGCATTGTAGTCAATGCCCTCGTTCCCACCTAGGCGTATTTCCGCCCGTCCCTAACGCCCTACAAAACGGCCCACGCCTGAAAAGGTCCCGGGACTACTTTGGGCCGTTTTGTAGGGCGTTTTCCATTGGGATACAGCCAAGTAGCCTTTGGAATCGCGCGACGGTCGCGCAACTTTTTTACCGCGAATCGCGGTAAAAAACCACAGACAGACGCGCATATTACAATACGCCTAGGTGTGAATGGGGCCTAAGGCCCAGTCTAGTCACTGACCTCAGGTCTGGCATTTAAATCAGAGCTTTTCCAGTTTTTCATTTTACTGGGGGCTTTAATATTCTTCACACTTCTGGCTTCTCGAAAGATGATTATTGGGGCTTTTGGCAGGTGGGCTATCAGCTTAGGGTCATTCTGAAGAATTTTTGGGGGATTATTCTTTGGATCGCATAATGTCTTTCATTAAATTGAAGGATGAACAATGGATCTGTTGGGATTGTACAAAGATCTTTGTGAGTCTGGTTGTTATCACCACTGATGCAGACAGTGTACTGACTAACATATTCCTGAAAGCTTTGTCTATAGTCTCCTAGGGGAACTTTTTGGTACCTAGCTTTTTCAATAGGATGTTTAACAGTGATCTAATCTTTGCATGGCCACATGCGCTTATTAGTTTTACTAACCAGGAGCAGCCCTTTAGTTCTTAACCAGAGG